>NW_027258582.1:0-65534 GCF_045791955.1 Oncorhynchus clarkii lewisi
TATAGTATAGATCTCCCCCTCTCCACGCTCGCTGTTGCAATTCTCTCAGACTGAAATGGAGTCCCACTCTGGTATTGGCACAGCAGGTGGTTCTCATTAATTAATGAGGAGATTTTATGACCTCTATCAGATGTTGACTCCTTGAAAGCCAGCCCAGATGAGATGAGAGACAGAGAGAGGAAGAGAGCGAGAGAGAGAGAGAGGGACACCTAGCTCGGGTTCATGCTCAAGTCTAAAAGTGAGCGAGAGTAGTTCGAGTTAAAAGCAACAAATGAAACTCAAAAGGGCTATGTAGTCGGTGTGAGTGGGTGTGTGTCTGGTTGGCTTGATCTACTCCTGGTCATGGTGCCCATTAAAAGCACAGGGAACATTGAAAATCAATGGCCTAGATGCTTCTCCGCCTCACCCCCATGGGAAATGCATCCATCTCCTCCAAACTCACTTGCTTTCACTGACAGACCTCAGACTGTTCAGTAGCCCATTCCTAGAACACACACACACACACACACACAGACACACACACACACAGACACACACACACACACACACACACACACACACACACACACACACACACACACACACCAAAGAGGGTCATGCAAGTATCCATTCATCTACCCCCTAAGCCAATTCTATCCCTCATTTATAATTCAAGACATTTGCTATGACCGCACCAGTCTTTCCTCACAATAGCCAACCATTATTGAGTGGGGAGCGACCCCACGTCTTCCATGATGTTGCCCAACTGGAAATGAAGTGTCCCCGTTTCAAAGTTCCTCTTTCCTGTGTTCAGTGTGAATTACCTCCATACTGTATGACCGTCGGACTCGGGACGTAGTGGAGGGTATTTATTTAAAGCTCTACATAGCGAGGTGAATCCTCGAGAACACATTTGATTTCACAAGCGGCGCCTTTTACAAGCGCTGTGTACTCTCTTTCAGTAGTTGCAAACAGCGTTGATGGAACCTGCCACGCTAAAGCCGCACTTCTGCAGAGTGCCATCATATCTCGATCGCCTTTCAGCGTCTGCCTTTATGTTTACCGACACTTCCCAGAGTAGGGCCTTGTGACATGATGTCTTCAATTCAATAGAACGACGGAAACAGCAGGTGAAAACTTTTGTATTGCTCAAGTGGAGAAAAAAAAAATCATAATTGTGATTACCCAAACAATAGAGAGAAAAATATATAATGTCATGTTGCTCAACGATGTGTCCTCATTGAGATCAATCCACACCCGGCTGACTGTCGGAGCGCAGTGGTGCCTGTACTTGCTGCTCTCAAGTTAGACCCGTAGGATAAATAAAGGGAGCATATAAGCAGACAATGAAAGCTCTTACAATATTCGATGATGACATTTCTCTAAAACAGGCTACAGGCTACATGTGCAACACCAAGATCACAGTAGGCTATATTATTTTTTAATTTGACCTTTATTTAACTAGGCAAGTCAGTTAAGAACAAATTCTTATTTTCAATGATGGCCTAGGAACAGTGGGTTAACTGCCTTGTTCAGGAGCAGAATGACAGATTTTTACCTTGTCAGCTCGGGGATTCGATCTTGCAACCTTTCGGTTACTAGTCCAACGCTCTAACCACTCGGCTACTTGAGGGGAAAAGGGACCAAATTATTAGGGTGAGGCACATGAGCTAGTAACAGCTTACTACACAACATAAACTTAGTATTACATTCTTAGCGACAGTATACATATCTCCCTGGCATATTACATCATTTATGCAGCACCATACAAGACATTTTTGGACTCACCTTGTTGTGCTGTGCTCACTTGAACAGGAAGGTGGCGCGGCGGTCCTTCGTGGGCAAATTTTGTTATCACATTTTTGTCATCAAAGTCTGGCATTCTCAGGATTTATGGTGCTTTCAAGACAACTGGGAACTCTGAAAAAAACAAGGTCGAATCATGATGTCAGTGATCTTCAGTTCAGAGTTCCGAGTTCCCGACTTGCAATTCCGAGTTGGATGACTGTTCAAAACGTATTTTCCCAGTCGGAGCTCATTTTTGTCAGTTCCCAGTTGTTTTGAACTCACTGAAGTCTGAGATTTCCCAGTTCTGTGTTTCCAGTTGTTTTGAGTGCGTGAGCAGTCATGCTGGATTGACAGCATGGCCAATGTTGCATGTTTATCATTTTAAGCTTGGAAAAGAGACCCTTAAACCCAGACTTGGACCACACACCCACTCCACTGAATAGCAGGCTAGTGATGGCTTTGCAATGCTTGCATTTAGCCACCGATTCCTTCTAAACCACTCATGGTTGAATTTGCGATTTCCAACTTGTTGTGTAATGTTTATGTCCAATAATGTTTTATCTGTTTCTAATTTATCTTCATATGACAAGGATTGAAAGGGATTTGCCAGTAGATTGTCAACTTGATTCAACTAGCTTGCTTGCTAAGAGTTTGAAAGTATGATGTTGACATGATCAGTCCAATCAAAGCTACGGTAGATATAACACGATTTCGACATAATTTTATCAGTGGCCAATGACTTTGAGCCTTCTTGGATGGGCACTTCTAATGTAACTCTATGGCAGCACCCAAGGGGCTCGGATTTTCTACCTCTCTCCGTAGATTTTGCAGTGACATAGTATTCCAATGAGTGACAGAACACTGAGCCAATCACAGGGCAACCAGAGAACATTACCAACCCCTACGCACCTTATTTTCCACTGGCCACCCCACCACCACAGAAAGCACTGAGCTAGGCTGAAACACCTACATTTTGGAGCTGTGTCACTCAAGAAAGCAAAAAAAGAGACCAAGTTTGTATGCGGCTTTATTGGCTCAATACATTTTCTTGCTAAACAGGTGTGGCTCTGCACCACCTGCCCTGAATGATGGGTCACCATTGCATCCAAGATGCTCACATCTATGCTCACAAAAAAATTGGTATTAAAACCAGTTAAGGGACAGTTTGCAACATGTATCCATAGAAATATGACTGAATAAATACAATGAAGAGCAGGTTACAGAATTGTTGACTGTCCACTGTCAACATTCTAGAACTGGTGATGTCATAATCAGATTCTTCTGTAACATACTGGATCCATATAATATTATGTTTCATGATAGGCCCACAGTAAACATTCTGGAACTCGTGATGTCATAATCGACTCTTCTATTACCTCATGCTGGGTCCATATCTTATGTATCTTTGACAGTGAACAGTAAACCCAAATCACTTTTACAAAGCACAGCTGACAGGTGGGAGTTTGACTTGCAATTTGTACTGCCTACTTTTGAAAGACGATTTCTTTCATCAAAATGGCACAGCTCGCCCAGAAAGGTGGGCTGTGCAACATGAAGATGTTATTTTTGGCTGTTATTTTCTGTCTCCTATCGCCTGCTGCTACAAATGTGTTGTCTTCTTCGTCTTCGGACCAGACGACTTTGATGCCAGTGAAGGACCACCCTGTTCTGAACAACCCCGACGCTACCAAAGAGACACATTTTAAGACATTGCTGGAACAACTTGAGAGTTTACGGGTGAAAGACGATTCTTCTACAGGTAATGTGGGCCAGTCGACTAAAGGATATTCCTCCAAAAATGCCAAGGACCCCTCAGAGCCCCTGATTTATGTTCCAGAGCACAAGCCTTTGATGCCAGTGAAGGACCACCCTGTTCAGGACATCCCCAATGCTGCAAAACTGACCAAAATGGTGCAAGTGGACCAGATGCTGGAACAACCTCAGAGGATGAAAGATGATACTTTCCAAGGTAAAGCTAAAGTCCCCCAGAAGATTGTAGAGAAACCTATTCCTTATCTACTGGCTTACAAGCAAACAGCATTACATGGTGACGATGACGTCTTCAAAGAAAATGATCAGGCTCCAGCTTCAAAAGCTCAGAAGAGCACCCTGAAGATCAAACCCAGAGTCAACATATTGACCGACCCTTCTTACTCCGAGCCACTTGTGAAGGTGAACCTGATTTTGGGGCTCTTTTTCTATGGCTTCATCGTAATAGTGGTTCTCTATGATGCTGTGAGAATCTCCAAGGAGGCTAGAAGGAGATCTGATGCTATGGCCGCTGCCAGGCTGAAGAAAAGACAACCAGCCACCGATGAACCACAGACACTGGTGTCCAGAGTTCGGGAGAGCATATCTTCACGCTTTGGTTTGAAACAGGCATCATCCACACCACAGTGTGCCCACATTTCTGACGATTCGGCAAAAGAGTTGCACAAGTCAAAGGAGTCAATCTCCACCGAGGACAAATCTGAATCGGAAAAGAGACCCGGAAAGAGTGCCGTCAGCCTGAGAGAGTGTGAGCCGCCTCTGTCTAGCATCCCAGAGAACTTTCTTGTGCCTGACTCTGAGCCTACCATCCAGGTGGCATTAAACCCATTCGACACCAAGCTAGCCGAAGTTGTATCCGACAATGCTGAGGCATCCAACTACGAGGCAACTGAGAAGCCCTGCTACACACATTCCGGGCTCACTGAAGTTTGTATCGATTAAGACCGAGGACTACTTCTTAAACCAAGTGACATTGAATAAAAGCAGCAGATATTGAATCTCCAAATGAGATCACATGGAGACTGCCACCTATGAATACTTATTTTTTATTTTTGTAATTGAATTGAATTTCTTTAGAATAGTAATAAAAATATATTGCATTTAAAACGTATGTTTAAAGTCATTTTTGGGTATTTTGATTTGTTGTTGTACTGTTGTGTTGTAAATGAATAAGAAACATTATTTAATTGATCAAATAGATTTTTCAGAGAAAAAAAATGGTTTAACAAATGATTCTTCTGTACTTTTGCATACTGTTTTTTGCCAGTAGTTCTGAAAGTAGCACTCACAAGCCAAAAGTGTCCCTGAAAATATTTTGCTACGTCAGATATGTGCAGATACAGTGCCTTCAGAATGTATTCATACCACTTGACTTAATTCACATTTTGTTGTGTTACAGCCTGAATTCAAAATTGATTAAATATACACTGCTCAAACAAATAAAGGGAACACTAAAATAACACATCCTAGATCTGAATGAATGAAATATTCATATTAAATACTTTTTTCTTTACATAGTTGAATGTGCTGACAACAAAATCACACAAAAATGATCAATGGAAATCAAATTTATCAACCCATGGAGGTCTGGATTTGGAGTCACACTCAAAATTAAAGTGGAAAACCACACTACAGGCTGATCCAACTTTGATGTAATGTCCTTAAAACAAGTCAAAATGAGGCTCAGTAGTGTATGTGGCCTCCACGTGCCTGTATGACCTCCCTACAACCCCTGGGCATGCTCCTGATGAGGTAGCGGATGGTCTCCTGAGGGATCTCCTCCCAGAGCTGGACTAAAGCATCCGCCAACTCCTGGACAGTCTGTGGTGCAACGTGGCGTTGGTGGATGGAGCGAGACATGATGTCCCAGATGTGCTAAATTGGATTCAGGTCTGGGGAACGGGCGGGCCAGTCCATAGCATCAATGCCTTCCTCTTGCAGGAACTGCTGACACACTCCAGCCACATGAGGTCTAGCATTGTCTTGCATTAGGAGGAACCCAGGGCCAACCGCACCAGCATATGGTCTCACAAGGGGTCTGAGGATCTCATCTCGGTACCTAATGGCAGTCAGGCTACCTCTGGCGAGCACATGGAGGGCTGTGCGCCCCCCCCAAAGAAATGCCACCCCACACCATGACTGACCCACTGCCAAACCGGTCATGCTGGAGGATGTTGCAGGCAGCAGAACGTTCTCCACGGCATCTCCAGACTCTGTCACGTGCTCCGTGTGAACCTGATTTCATCTGTGAAGAGCACAGGGCGCCAGTGGCGAATTTGCCAATTTTGGTGTTCTCTGGCAAATGCCAAACGTCCTGCACGGTGCTGGGCTGTAAGCACAACCCCCACCTGTGGACGTCGGGCCCTCATACCACCCTCATGGAGTCTGTTTCTGACCGTTTGAGCAGACACATGCACATTTGTGGCCTGCTGGATGTCATTTTGCAGGGCTCTGGCAGTGCTCCTCCTTGCACAAAGGCGGAGGTAGCGGTCCTGCTGCTGGGTTGTTGCCCTCCTACGGCCTCCTCCACGTCTCGTGATGTACTGGCCTGTCTCCTGGTAGTGCCTCCATGCTCTGGACACTACGCTGACACACACAGAAAACCTTCTTGCCACATCTCGCATTGATGTGCCATCCTGGATGAGCTGCACTACCTGAGCCACTTGTGTGGGTTGTAGACTCCGTCTCATGCTACCACTAGAGTGAAAGCACCGCCAGCATTCAAAAGTGACCAAAACATCAGCTAGGAAGCATAGGAACTGAGAAGTGGTCTGTGGTCCCCACCTGCAGAACCACTCCTTTATTGGGGTGTATTGCTAATTGCCTATAATTTCCACCTGTTGTCTATTCCATTTGCACAACAGCATGTGAAATTTATTGTCAATCAGTGTTGCTTCCTAAGTGGACAGTTTGATTTCACAGAAGTGTGATTGACTTGGAGTTACATTGTGTTGTTTAAGTGTTCCCTTTATTTTTTTGAGCAGTGTATTTTGTTCTCACCCATCTACACAAAATACCCCATAATGACAATGTGAAAAAATCTTTTTAGAAATGTTGACACATTTATTGAAAATAAAATACAGAAATATCTCACTTACATAAGTATTCACACCCCTAAGTCAATACATGTTATAATCCCCCTTTGGCAGCAATTACAGCTGTGAGTCTTTCTGGGTAAGCCTCTCAGAGTTTTGTACACCTCGATTGTACGATGTTTCCCCATTATTATAAAAAAATTCTTCAAGCTTTGTCAAATTGATTGTTGATCATTGCTAGACAACCATTTTGAAGTCTTGTCATATATATATTTTTTGTTTTGTTTAATTTGACCAATGTCATAGTGGTTTATAAGTCAGTATTTGTGAATTGGGTTGTGTTTTTCTGTGGATTCATGTTTATTCTATTGCTATTGAACTTTGACCATTGAAATCTGAGAGGCCCTCAGATTAAGATAGAGTTGGGTGCACCCTAGTAAACTATAGACAGGATATATGGCCGATATCTAAGTCTATTGTACTATTGATGTATTTCATTCATATTGAGCTCATTGTACACATTTCACAGATCAATATTTCCTCAAGGTGATTCATTGTTTTTGTAAGTACTTTTATTTACAAAATACAAGCCAACATTCTTTTCCTAAATTATTCAGTTGTGCGGTTTTCATTTCTCCCTACTGCGCCAGTAGCGAACTTAACTGGTGCAATAGAGTTTAAGCTTAAACATACAGTGGGGCAAAAAAGTATTTAGTCAGCCACCAATTGTGCAAGTTCTCCCACTTAAAAAGATGAGAGATGCCTGTAATTTTCATCATAGGTACACTTCAACTATGACAGACAAAATTAGAAAACAAAAACCAGAAAATCACATTGTAGGATTTTTAATGAATTTATTTGCAAATTATGGTGGAAAATAAGTATTTGGTCACCTACAAACAAGCAAGATTTCTGGCTCTCACAGACCTGTAACTTCTTCTTTAAGAGGCTCCTCTGTCCTCCACTCGTTACCTGTATTAATGGCACCTGTTTGAACTTGTTATCAGTATAAAAGACACCTGTCCACAACCTCAAACAGTCACACTCCAAACTCCACTATGGCCAAGACCAAAGAGCTGTCAAAGGACACCAGAAACAAAATTGTAGACCTGCACCAGGCTGGGAAGACTGAATCTGCAATAGGTAAGCAGCTTGGTTTGAAGAAATCAACGTTGGGAGCAATTATTAGGAAATGGAAGACATACAAGACCACTGATAATCTCCCTCGATCTGGGGCTCCACGCAAGATCTCACCCCGTGGGGTCAAAATGATCACAAGAACGGTGAGCAAAAATCCCAGGACTACACGGGGGGACATAGTGAATGACCTGCAGAGAGCTGGGACCAAAGTAACAAAGCCTACCATCAGTAACACACTACACCGCCAGGGACTCAAATCCTGCAGTGCCAGACGTGTCCCCCTGCTTAAGCCAGTACATGTCCAGGCCCGTCTGAAGTTTGCTAGAGAGCATTTGGAGGATCCAGAATAAGATTGGGAGAATGTCATATGGTCAGATGAAACCAAAATATAACTTTTTGGTAAAAACTCAACAAGTCGTGTTTGGAGGACAAAGAATGCTGAGTTGCATCCAAAGAACACCATACCTACTGTGAAGCATGGGGGTGGAAACATCATGCTTTGGGGCTGTTTTTCTGCAAAGGGACCAGGACGACTGATCCGTGTAAAGGAAAGAATGAATGGGGCCATGTATCGTGAGATTTTGAGTGAAAACCTCCTTCCATCAGCAAGGGCATTGAAGATGAAACGTGGCTGGGTCTTTCAGCATGACAAAGATCCCAAACACACCGCCCGGGAAACGAAGGAGTGGCTTCGTAAGAAGCATTTCAAGGTCCTGGAGTGGCCTAGCCAGTCTCCAGATCTCAACCCCATAGAAAATCTTTGGAGGGAGTTGAAAGTCCGTGTTGCCCAGCAACAGCCCCAAAACATCACTGCTCTAGAGGAGATCTGCATGGAGGAATGGGCCAAAACACCAGCAACAGTGTGTGAAAACCTTGTGAAGACTTACAGAAAACGTTTCACCTCTGTCATTGTCAACAAAGGGTATATAACAAAGTATTGAGATAAACTTTCGTTATTGACCAAATACTTATTTTCCACCATAATTTGCAAATAAATTCATAAAAAATCCTGCAATGTGATTTTCTGGATTTTTTTCTCTCATTTTGTCTGTCATAGTTGAAGTGTACCTATGATGACAATTACAGGCCTCTCTCATCTTTTTAAGTGGGAGAACTTGCACAACTTGTGGCTGACTAAATACTTTTTTGCCCCACTGTATATGGCTGATATCTAAGTCTTTTGATGTATTTCATTCATATTGAGCTCATTCAACACATTTCACATATCAATATTTCCTCAAGGTGATTCATTGTTTTTGTAAGTATTTTTATTTACAAAATACAAGCTGACATTCTTTTCCTAAATTATTCAGTTGTGGGGTTTTCATTTCTCCCTACTGCGCCAGTAGCGAACCTAACTGGTCCAATAGAATTTAAGCTTAAACATACAGTAGCCCATAGTGTTTAGCAATTATTACATAAGCAACTCTAGTATAGATTTGGCCTTGTGTTGTAGGTTATTGTCCTGCTGAAAGGTGAATTTAATCTCCCAGTGTCTAACGGAACCAGGTTTTCCTCTAGGATTTTGCCTGTGCTTAGCTCCATTCCCTTTCTTTTTTTATCCTAAAAAACTCCCTAGTCCTTAAACATTACAAGCATACCCATAACATGATGCAACCACCACTATGCTTGAAAATATGGAGCGTGGTACTCAGTAATATGCTGTATTGGATTTTCCCCAAATATAATGCTTGTATTAAGGACAAAAAGTTCATTGCTTTGCCACATTTGTTTCAGTATTAGTTTAGTGCCTTGTTGCAAACAGGATGCATGTTTTGGAATATGTTTTATTCTGTACTGTCTTCCTTCTTTTCACTCTGTCAATTAGGTTAGTATTGTGGAGTAACTACAATGTTGTTGATCAATATTCCATCACAGCCATTCAACTCTAACTGTTTTAAAGTCACCATTGGCCTCATAGTGAAATCCCTGAGCGGTTTACTTCCTCTCCAGCAGTGGGGTAAAGTAGTTCAATAAAAATGCTTTAAAGTACTACTTAAGTCGTTTTTGTGGGTATCTGTACTTTACTACTCATATTTATGACAACGTTTACTTTTACTTCACTACATTCCTAAAGAAAATAATGTACATTTTACTCCATACATTTTCCCTGACACCCAAAAGTACTTCTTACATTTTGTCAGGAAAATGGTCCAATTCACACACTTATCAAGAGAACATCCCTGGTCATCCCTACTTCCTCTGATCGAGCGGACTCACTAAACACAAATGCTTTTTTTGTAAATTAATGTCAGAGTGTTGTAGTGTGCTCCTGGCTATCCGTAAATAAAAAAATTAATTGTGCTGTCTGGTTTGCATAATATAAGGAATTTGAAATGATTAATACTTTTACTTTTGATACCTAAGTACATTTGAGCAATTCCATTTACTTTTGATACTTAAGTACATTTAAAACCAAATACTTTTAGACTTTTGCTCATGTAGTATTTTACTGGGTGACTTTCAGTTTTACTTGAGTCATTTTCTATTAAGGTATCTTTGCTTTTACTCAAGTATGACTTTTCAGTACTTTTTCCACCACTGTTCTTCAGTAACTGAGTTAGGAAGGACGCCTGTATTTTGTAGTGACGGTGTATTGATACACCATCTAAAGTGTCATTAATAACGTCACCATGCTCAAAGGGATATTCAATGTCTGCTTTTTCTATTTTTACCTATCTACCAATAGGTGTCCTTCTTTGTGAGGCATTGGAAAACCTCCCTGGTCTTTGTGGTTGAATCTGTGTTTGAAATTCAATGCTTGACTGAGGGACCTTACAGATAATTGTATGTATGTGTGGGGTACAGAGATGAGGTAGTAATTAAAAAATCATGTTAAACATTATTATTGCAAACAGAGTCCAATGAACTTATTATATGGCTTGTTAAGCAAACTTTACTCCTGAACTTATTTAGGCTTGCCATAGCAAATACTTATTGACTGAAGACATTTCATTTGAAATTCATTTGTAAAAATGTCAAAAACTGAATTTCACTTTTGACATTATTGTGTATAGGCCAGTGACACAATCTCAATTTAATCCATTTTAAATTCAGGCTGTATCACAACAAAATGTGGCAAAAGTCAAGGGGTGTGAATACTTTCTGAAGGCACTGTATGTGCACCGAGTAATTTCTCTCTCTCGCTCTCTCTGCTGTGTCCTCTGAGCTGTTAGCCCTGCAACCTCATTGGATAATGTTGGGCAGGCCTCTTGCTGGCTGTTACTCAAATGTGAGGGGCTGAAGCTCATTGGCTAGAATTCTAAATGCTAGGGATCTGGCCCACATGGAAGTAAATGTGGAGGTAAATGTAAGGAAAATGGCGTGGCACAGCTTCAAGAAAACAGTCGCTTTCAAACTAGGGATTTCGTGGCTAATTGAGGTAAAACAGTAATTCTTCTCTCAGATTATGCATGTATGAACCAGACATTGATGCATCCAGCTAGAGCGAGAGGTTTAAAAAATACTTTCTTAGTGACCAAAGTATCAGAGTTGTAGATTGTCCACTGTCAACATTCTGGAACTCGTGATGTCATAATCGACTCCTCTATTACATCATGTTGGGTCCATATCTTATGTATCTTTGACAGTGAACAGTAAACCCAAATCACTTTTACAAAGCTCAGCTGACCAGTTAGTAGTTTGACTTGTAATTTGTACTGCCTACTTTTGAAAGACGATTTCTTTCATCAAAATGGCACAGCTCGCCCAGAAAGGTGGGCTGTGCAACATGAAGATGTTATTTTTGGCTGTTATTTTCTGTCTCCTATCGCCTGCTGCTACAAATGTGTTGTCTTCTTCGTCTTCGGACCAGACGACTTTGATGCCAGTGAAGGACCACCCTGTTCTGAACAACCCCGACGCTACCAAAGAGACACATTTTAAGACATTGCTGGAACAACTTGAGAGTTTACGGGTGAAAGACAATTCTTCTCCAGGTAATGTGGGCCAGTCGACTAAAGGATATTCCTCCAAAAATGCCAAGGACCCCTCAGAGCCCCTGATTTATGTTCCAGAGCACAAGCCTTTGATGCCAGTGAAGGACCACCCTGTTCAGGACATCCCCAATGCTGCAAAACTGACCAAAATGGTGCAAGTGGACCAGATGCTGGAACAACCTCAGAGGATGAAAGATGATACTTTCCAAGGTAAAGCTAAAGTCCCCCAGAAGATTGTAGAGAAACCTATTCCTTATCTACTGGCTTACAAGCAAACAGCATTACATGGTGACGATGACGTCTTCAAAGAAAATGATCAGGCTCCAGCTTCAAAAGCTCAGAAGAGCACCCTGAAGATCAAACCCAGAGTCAACATATTGACCGACCCTTCTTACTCCGAGCCACTTGTGAAGGTGAACCTGATTTTGGGGCTCTTTTTCTATGGCTTCATCGTAATAGTGGTTCTCTATGATGCTGTGAGAATCTCCAAGGAGGCTAGAAGGAGATCTGATGCTATGGCCGCTGCCAGGCTGAAGAAAAGACAACCAGCCACCGATGAACCACAGACACTGGTGTCCAGAGTTCGGGAGAGCATATCTTCACGCTTTGGTTTGAAACAGGCATCATCCACACCACAGTGTGCCCACATTTCTGACGATTCGGCAAAAGAGTTGCACAAGTCAAAGGAGTCAATCTCCACCGAGGACAAATCTGAATCGGAAAAGAGACCCGGAAAGAGTGCCGTCAGCCTGAGAGAGTGTGAGCCGCCTCTGTCTAGCATCCCAGAGAACTTTCTTGTGCCTGACTCTGAGCCTACCATCCAGGTGGCATTAAACCCATTCGACACCAAGCTAGCCGAAGTTGTATCCGACAATGCTGAGGCATCCAACTACGAGGCAACCGAGAAGCCCTGCTACACACATTCTGGGCTCACTGAAGTTTGTATCGATTAAGACCGAGGACTACTTCTTAAACCAAGTGACATTGAATAAAAGCAGCAGATATTGAATCTCCAAATGAGATCACATGGAGACTGCCACCTATGAATACTTATTTTTTATTTTTGTAATTGAATTGAATTTCTTTAGAATAGTAATAAAAATATATTGCATTTAAAACGTATGTTTAAAGTCATTTTTTGGGTATTTTGATTTGTTGTTGTACTGTTGTGTTGTAAATGAATAAGAAACATTATTTAATTGATCAAATAGATTTTTCAGAGAAAAAAAATGGTTTAACAAATGATTCTTCTGTACTTTTGCATACTGTTTTTTGCCAGTAGTTCTGAAAGTAGCACTCACAAGCCAAAAGTGTCCCTGAAAATATTTTGCTACGTCAGATATGTGCAGATACAGTGCCTTCAGAATGTATTCATACCACTTGACTTAATTCACATTTTGTTGTGTTACAGCCTGAATTCAAAATGGATTAAATATACACTGCTCAAACAAATAAAGGGAACACTAAAATAACACATCCTAGATCTGAATGAATGAAATATTCATATTAAATACTTTTTTCTTTACATAGTTGAATGTGCTGACAACAAAATCACACAAAAATGATCAATGGAAATCAAATTTATCAACCCATGGAGGTCTGGATTTGGAGTCACACTCAAAATTAAAGTGGAAAACCACACTACAGGCTGATCCAACTTTGATGTAATGTCCTTAAAACAAGTCAAAATGAGGCTCAGTAGTGTATGTGGCCTCCACGTGCCTGTATGACCTCCCTACAACCCCTGGGCATGCTCCTGATGAGGTAGCGGATGGTCTCCTGAGGGATCTCCTCCCAGAGCTGGACTAAAGCATCCGCCAACTCCTGGACAGTCTGTGGTGCAACGTGGCGTTGGTGGATGGAGCGAGACATGATGTCCCAGATGTGCTAAATTGGATTCAGGTCTGGGGAACGGGCGGGCCAGTCCATAGCATCAATGCCTTCCTCTTGCAGGAACTGCTGACACACTCCAGCCACATGAGGTCTAGCATTGTCTTGCATTAGGAGGAACCCAGGGCCAACCGCACCAGCATATGGTCTCACAAGGGGTCTGAGGATCTCATCTCGGTACCTAATGGCAGTCAGGCTACCTCTGGCGAGCACATGGAGGGCTGTGCGCCCCCCCCAAAGAAATGCCACCCCACACCATGACTGACCCACTGCCAAACCGGTCATGCTGGAGGATGTTGCAGGCAGCAGAACGTTCTCCACGGCATCTCCAGACTCTGTCACGTGCTCCGTGTGAACCTGATTTCATCTGTGAAGAGCACAGGGCGCCAGTGGCGAATTTGCCAATTTTGGTGTTCTCTGGCAAATGCCAAACGTCCTGCACGGTGCTGGGCTGTAAGCACAACCCCCACCTGTGGACGTCGGGCCCTCATACCACCCTCATGGAGTCTGTTTCTGACCGTTTGAGCAGACACATGCACATTTGTGGCCTGCTGGATGTCATTTTGCAGGGCTCTGGCAGTGCTCCTCCTTGCACAAAGGCGGAGGTAGCGGTCCTGCTGCTGGGTTGTTGCCCTCCTACGGCCTCCTCCACGTCTCGTGATGTACTGGCCTGTCTCCTGGTAGTGCCTCCATGCTCTGGACACTACGCTGACACACACAGAAAACCTTCTTGCCACATCTCGCATTGATGTGCCATCCTGGATGAGCTGCACTACCTGAGCCACTTGTGTGGGTTGTAGACTCCGTCTCATGCTACCACTAGAGTGAAAGCACCGCCAGCATTCAAAAGTGACCAAAACATCAGCTAGGAAGCATAGGAACTGAGAAGTGGTCTGTGGTCCCCACCTGCAGAACCACTCCTTTATTGGGGTGTATTGCTAATTGCCTATAATTTCCACCTGTTGTCTATTCCATTTGCACAACAGCATGTGAAATTTATTGTCAATCAGTGTTGCTTCCTAAGTGGACAGTTTGATTTCACAGAAGTGTGATTGACTTGGAGTTACATTGTGTTGTTTAAGTGTTCCCTTTATTTTTTTGAGCAGTGTATTTTGTTCTCACCCATCTACACAAAATACCCCATAATGACAATGTGAAAACATCTTTTTAGAAATGTTGACACATTTATTGAAAATAAAATACAGAAATATCTCACTTACATAAGTATTCACACCCCTAAGTCAATACATGTTATAATCCCCCTTTGGCAGCAATTACAGCTGTGAGTCTTTCTGGGTAAGCCTCTCAGAGTTTTGTACACCTCGATTGTACGATGCTTCCCCATTATTATAAAAAAATTCTTCAAGCTTTGTCAAATTGATTGTTGATCATTGCTAGACAACCATTTTGAAGTCTTGTCATATATATATTTTTTGTTTTGTTTAATTTGACCAATGTCATAGTGGTTTATAAGTCAGTATTTGTGAATTGGGTTGTGTTTTTCTGTGGATTCATGTTTATTCTATTGCTATTGAACTTTGACCATTGAAATCTGAGAGGCCCTCAGATTAAGATAGAGTTGGGTGCACCCTAGTAAACTATAGACAGGATTATTGGCCGATATCTGAGGCTATTGTACTATTGATGTATTTCATTCATATTGAGCTCATTGTACACATTTCACAGATCAATATTTCCTCAAGGTGATTCATTGTTTTTGTAAGTACTTTTATTTACAAAATACAAGCCAACATTCTTTTCCTAAATTATTCAGTTGTGGGGTTTTCATTTCTCCCTACTGCGCCAGTAGCGAACTTAACTGGTGCAATAGAGTTTAAGCTTAAACATACAGTGGGGCAAAAAAGTATTTAGTCAGCCACCAATTGTGCAAGTTCTCCCACTTAAAAAGATGAGAGATGCCTGTAATTTTCATCATAGGTACACTTCAACTATGACAGACAAAATTAGAAAACAAAAACCAGAAAATCACATTGTAGGATTTTTAATGAATTTATTTGCAAATTATGGTGAAAAATAAGTATTTGGTCACCTACAAACAAGCAAGATTTCTGGCTCTCACAGACCTGTAACTTCTTCTTTAAGAGGCTCCTCTGTCCTCCACTCGTTACCTGTATTAATGGCACCTGTTTGAACTTGTTATCAGTATAAAAGACACCTGTCCACAACCTCAAACAGTCACACTCCAAACTCCACTATGGCCAAGACCAAAGAGCTGTCAAAGGACACCAGAAACAAAATTGTAGACCTGCACCAGGCTGGGAAGACTGAATCTGCAATAGGTAAGCAGCTTGGTTTGAAGAAATCAACGTTGGGAGCAATTATTAGGAAATGGAAGACATACAAGACCACTGATAATCTCCCTCGATCTGGGGCTCCACGCAAGATCTCACCCCGTGGGGTCAAAATGATCACAAGAACGATGAGCAAAAATCCCAGGACTACACGGGGGGACATAGTGAATGACCTGCAGAGAGCTGGGACCAAAGTAACAAAGCCTACCATCAGTAACACACTACACCGCCAGGGACTCAAATCCTGCAGTGCCAGACGTGTCCCCCTGCTTAAGCCAGTACATGTCCAGGCCCGTCTGAAGTTTGCTAGAGAGCATTTGGAGGATCCAGAATAAGATTGGGAGAATGTCATATGGTCAGATGAAACCAAAATATAACTTTTTGGTAAAAACTCAACAAGTCGTGTTTGGAGGACAAAGAATGCTGAGTTGCATCCAAAGAACACCATACCTACTGTGAAGCATGGGGGTGGAAACATCATGCTTTGGGGCTGTTTTTCTGCAAAGGGACCAGGACGACTGATCCGTGTAAAGGAAAGAATGAATGGGGCCATGTATCGTGAGATTTTGAGTGAAAACCTCTTTCCATCAGCAAGGGCATTGAAGATGAAACGTGGCTGGGTCTTTCAGCATGACAAAGATCCCAAACACACCGCCCGGGAAACGAAGGAGTGGCTTCGTAAGAAGCATTTCAAGGTCCTGGAGTGGCCTAGCCAGTCTCCAGATCTCAACCCCATAGAAAATCTTTGGAGGGAGTTGAAAGTTCGTGTTGCCCAGCAACAGCCCCAAAACATCACTGCTCTAGAGGAGATCTGCATGGAGGAATGGGCCAAAACACCAGCAACAGTGTGTGAAAACCTTGTGAAGACTTACAGAAAACGTTTGACCTCTGTCATTGTCAACAAAGGGTATATAACAAAGTATTGAGATAAACTTTCGTTATTGACCAAATACTTATTTTCCACCATAATTTGCAAATAAATTCATAAAAAATCCTGCAATGTGATTTTCTGGATTTTTTTCTCTCATTTTGTCTGTCATAGTTGAAGTGTACCTATGATGACAATTACAGGCCTCTCTCATCTTTTTAAGTGGGAGAACTTGCACAACTTGTGGCTGACTAAATACTTTTTTGCCCCACTGTATATGGCTGATATCTAAGTCTTTTGATGTATTTCATTCATATTGAGCTCATTCTACACATTTCACATATCAATATTTCCTCAAGGTGATTCATTGTTTTTGTAAGTATTTTTATTTACAAAATACAAGCTGACATTCTTTTCCTAAATTATTCAGTTGTGGGGTTTTCATTTCTCCCTACTGCGCCAGTAGCGAACCTAACTGGTCCAATAGAATTTAAGCTTAAACATACAGTAGCCCATAGTGTTTAGCAATTATTACATAAGCAACTCTAGTATAGATTTGGCCTTGTGTTGTAGGTTATTGTCCTGCTGAAAGGTGAATTTAATCTCCCAGTGTCTAACGGAACCAGGTTTTCCTCTAGGATTTTGCCTGTGCTTCCCTTTCTTTTTTTATCCTAAAAAACTCCCCAGTCCTTAAACATTACAAGCATACCCATAACATGATGCAACCACCACTATGCTTGAAAATATGGAGCGTGGTACTCAGTAATATGCTGTATTGGATTTGCCCCAAATATAATGCTTGTATTAAGGACAAAAAGTTCATTGCTTTGCCACATTTTTTTCAGTATTAGTTTAGTGCCTTGTTGCAAACAGGATGCATGTTTTGGAATATTTTTTATTCTGTACTGTCTTCCTTCTTTTCACTCTGTCAATTAGGTTAGTATTGTGGAGTAACTACAATGTTGTTGATCAATATTCCATCACAGCCATTCAACTCTAACTGTTTTAAAGTCAACATTGGCCTCATAGTGAAATCCCTGAGCGGTTTACTTCCTCTCCAGCAGTGGGGTAAAGTAGTTCAATAAAAATGCTTTAAAGTACTACTTAAGTCGTTTTTGTGGGTATCTGTACTTTACTACTCATATTTATGACAACGTTTACTTTTACTTCACTACATTCCTAAAGAAAATAATGTACATTTTACTCCATACATTTTCCCTGACACCCAAAAGTACTTCTTACATTTTGTCAGGAAAATGGTCCAATTCACACACTTATCAAGAGAACATCCCTGGTCATCCCTACTTCCTCTGATCGAGCGGACTCACTAAACACAAATGCTTTTTTTGTAAATTAATGTCAGTGTTGTAGTGTGCTCCTGGCTATCCGTAAATAAAAAAATTAATTGTGCTGTCTGGTTTGCATAATATAAGGAATTTGAAATGATTAATACTTTTACTTTTGATACCTAAGTACATTTGAGCAATTCCATTTACTTTTGATACTTAAGTACATTTAAAACCAAATACTTTTAGACTTTTGCTCATGTAGTATTTTACTGGGTGACTTTCAGTTTTACTTGAGTCATTTTCTATTAAGGTATCTTTGCTTTTACTCAAGTATGACTTTTCAGTACTTTTTCCACCACTGTTCTTCAGTAACTGAGTTAGGAAGGACGCCTGTATTTTGTAGTGACGGTGTATTGATACACCATCTAAAGTGTCATTAATAACGTCACCATGCTCAAAGGGATATTCAATGTCTGCTTTTTCTATTTTTACCTATCTACCAATAGGTGTCCTTCTTTGTGAGGCATTGGAAAACCTCCCTGGTCTTTGTGGTTGAATCTGTGTTTGAAATTCAATGCTTGACTGAGGGACCTTACAGATAATTGTATGTATGTGTGGGGTACAGAGATGAGGTAGTAATTAAAAAATCATGTTAAACATTATTATTGCAAACAGAGTCCAATGAACTTATTATATGGCTTGTTAAGCAAACGTTACTCCTGAACTTATTTAGGCTTGCCATAGCAAATACTTATTGACTGAAGACATTTCATTTGAAATTCATTTGTAAAAATGTCAAAAACTGAATTTCACTTTTGACATTATTGTGTATAGGTCAGTGACACAATCTCAATTTAATCCATTTTAAATTCAGGCTGTATCACAACAAAATGTGGCAAAAGTCAAGGGGTGTGAATACTTTCTGAAGGCACTGTATGTGCACCGAGTAATTTCTCTCTCTCGCTCGCTCTCTCTGCTGTGTCCTCTGAGCTGTTAGCCCTGCAACCTCATTGGATAATGTTGGGCAGGCCTCTTGCTGGCTGTTACTCAAATGTGAGGGGCTGAAGCTCATTGGCTAGAATTCTAAATGCTAGGGATCTGGCCCACATGGAAGTAAATGTGGAGGTAAATGTAAGGAAAATGGCGTGGCACAGCTTCAAGAAAACAGTCGCTTTCAAACTAGGGATTTCGTGGCTAATTGAGGTAAAACAGTAATTCTTCTCTCAGATTATGCATGTATGAACCAGACATTGATGCATCCAGCTAGAGCGAGAGGTTTAAAAAATACTTTCTTAGTGACCAAAGTATCAGAGTTGTAGATTGTCCACTGTCAACATTCTGGAACTCGTGATGTCATAATCGACTCCTCTATTACATCATGTTGGGTCCATATCTTATGTATCTTTGACAGTGAACAGTAAACCCAAATCACTTTTACAAAGCTCAGCTGACCAGTTAGTAGTTTGACTTGTAATTTGTACCGCCTACTTTTGAAAGACGATTTCTTTCATCAAAATGGCACAGCTCGCCCAGAAAGGTGGGCTGTGCAACATGAAGATGTTATTTTTGGCTGTTATTTTCTGTCTCCTATCGCCTGCTGCTACAAATGTGTTGTCTTCTTCGTCTTCGGACCAGACGACTTTGATGCCAGTGAAGGACCACCCTGTTCTGAACAACCCCGACGCTACCAAAGAGACACATTTTAAGACATTGCTGGAACAACTTGAGAGTTTACGGGTGAAAGACAATTCTTCTCCAGGTAATGTGGGCCAGTCGACTAAAGGATATTCCTCCAAAAATGCCAAGGACCCCTCAGAGCCCCTGATTTATGTTCCAGAGCACAAGCCTTTGATGCCAGTGAAGGACCACCCTGTTCAGGACATCCCCAATGCTGCAAAACTGACCAAAATGGTGCAAGTGGACCAGATGCTGGAACAACCTCAGAGGATGAAAGATGATACTTTCCAAGGTAAAGCTAAAGTCCCCCAGAAGATTGTAGAGAAACCTATTCCTTATCTACTGGCTTACAAGCAAACAGCATTACATGGTGACGATGACGTCTTCAAAGAAAATGATCAGGCTCCAGCTTCAAAAGCTCAGAAGAGCACCCTGAAGATCAAACCCAGAGTCAACATATTGACCGACCCTTCTTACTCCGAGCCACTTGTGAAGGTGAACCTGATTTTGGGGCTCTTTTTCTATGGCTTCATCGTAATAGTGGTTCTCTATGATGCTGTGAGAATCTCCAAGGAGGCTAGAAGGAGATCTGATGCTATGGCCGCTGCCAGGCTGAAGAAAAGACAACCAGCCACCGATGAACCACAGACACTGGTGTCCAGAGTTCGGGAGAGCATATCTTCACGCTTTGGTTTGAAACAGGCATCATCCACACCACAGTGTGCCCACATTTCTGACGATTCGGCAAAAGAGTTGCACAAGTCAAAGGAGTCAATCTCCACCGAGGACAAATCTGAATCGGAAAAGAGACCCGGAAAGAGTGTCGTCAGCCTGAGAGAGTGTGAGCCGCCTCTGTCTAGCATCCCAGAGAACTTTCTTGTGCCTGACTCTGAGCCTACCATCCAGGTGGCATTAAACCCATTCGCCAGTACATGTCCAGGCCCGTCTGAAGTTTGCTAGAGAGCATTTGGAGGATCCAGAATAAGATTGGGAGAATGTCATATGGTCAGATGAAACCAAAATATAACTTTTTGGTAAAAACTCAACAAGTCGTGTTTGGAGGACAAAGAATGCTGAGTTGCATCCAAAGAACACCATACCTACTGTGAAGCATGGGGGTGGAAACATCATGCTTTGGGGCTGTTTTTCTGCAAAGGGACCAGGACGACTGATCCGTGTAAAGGAAAGAATGAATGGGGCCATGTATCGTGAGATTTTGAGTGAAAACCTCTTTCCATCAGCAAGGGCATTGAAGATGAAACGTGGCTGGGTCTTTCAGCATGACAAAGATCCCAAACACACCGCCCGGGAAACGAAGGAGTGGCTTCGTAAGAAGCATTTCAAGGTCCTGGAGTGGCCTAGCCAGTCTCCAGATCTCAACCCCATAGAAAATCTTTGGAGGGAGTTGAAAGTTCGTGTTGCCCAGCAACAGCCCCAAAACATCACTGCTCTAGAGGAGATCTGCATGGAGGAATGGGCCAAAACACCAGCAACAGTGTGTGAAAACCTTGTGAAGACTTACAGAAAACGTTTGACCTCTGTCATTGTCAACAAAGGGTATATAACAAAGTATTGAGATAAACTTTCGTTATTGACCAAATACTTATTTTCCACCATAATTTGCAAATAAATTCATAAAAAATCCTGCAATGTGATTTTCTGGATTTTTTCTCTCATTTTGTCTGTCATAGTTGAAGTGTACCTATGATGACAATTACAGGCCTCTCTCATCTTTTTAAGTGGGAGAACTTGCACAACTTGTGGCTGACTAAATACTTTTTTGCCCCACTGTATATGGCTGATATCTAAGTCTTTTGATGTATTTCATTCATATTGAGCTCATTCTACACATTTCACATATCAATATTTCCTCAAGGTGATTCATTGTTTTTGTAAGTATTTTTATTTACAAAATACAAGCTGACATTCTTTTCCTAAATTATTCAGTTGTGGGGTTTTCATTTCTCCCTACTGCGCCAGTAGCGAACCTAACTGGTCCAATAGAATTTAAGCTTAAACATACAGTAGCCCATAGTGTTTAGCAATTATTACATAAGCAACTCTAGTATAGATTTGGCCTTGTGTTGTAGGTTATTGTCCTGCTGAAAGGTGAATTTAATCTCCCAGTGTCTAACGGAACCAGGTTTTCCTCTAGGATTTTGCCTGTGCTTAGCTCCATTCCCTTTCTTTTTTTATCCTAAAAAACTCCCCAGTCCTTAAACATTACAAGCATACCCATAACATGATGCAACCACCACTATGCTTGAAAATATGGAGCGTGGTACTCAGTAATATGCTGTATTGGATTTGCCCCAAATATAATGCTTGTATTAAGGACAAAAAGTTCATTGCTTTGCCACATTTGTTTCAGTATTAGTTTAGTGCCTTGTTGCAAACAGGATGCATGTTTTGGAATATTTTTTATTCTGTACTGTCTTCCTTCTTTTCACTCTGTCAATTAGGTTAGTATTGTGGAGTAACTACAATGTTGTTGATCAATATTCCATCACAGCCATTCAACTCTAACTGTTTTAAAGTCACCATTGGCCTCATAGTGAAATCCCTGAGCGGTTTACTTCCTCTCCAGCAGTGGGGTAAAGTAGTTCAATAAAAATGCTTTAAAGTACTACTTAAGTCGTTTTTGTGGGTATCTGTACTTTACTACTCATATTTATGACAACGTTTACTTTTACTTCACTACATTCCTAAAGAAAATAATGTACATTTTACTCCATACATTTTCCCTGACACCCAAAAGTACTTCTTACATTTTGTCAGGAAAATGGTCCAATTCACACACTTATCAAGAGAACATCCCTGGTCATCCCTACTTCCTCTGATCGAGCGGACTCACTAAACACAAATGCTTTTTTTGTAAATTAATGTCAGAGTGTTGTAGTGTGCTCCTGGCTATCCGTAAATAAAAAAATTAATTGTGCTGTCTGGTTTGCATAATATAAGGAATTTGAAATGATTAATACTTTTACTTTTGATACCTAAGTACATTTGAGCAATTCCATTTACTTTTGATACTTAAGTACATTTAAAACCAAATACTTTTAGACTTTTGCTCATGTAGTATTTTACTGGGTGACTTTCAGTTTTACTTGAGTCATTTTCTATTAAGGTATCTTTGCTTTTACTCAAGTATGACTTTTCAGTACTTTTTCCACCACTGTTCTTCAGTAACTGAGTTAGGAAGGACGCCTGTATTTTGTAGTGACGGTGTATTGATACACCATCTAAAGTGTCATTAATAACGTCACCATGCTCAAAGGGATATTCAATGTCTGCTTTTTCTATTTTTACCTATCTACCAATAGGTGTCCTTCTTTGTGAGGCATTGGAAAACCTCCCTGGTCTTTGTGGTTGAATCTGTGTTTGAAATTCAATGCTTGACTGAGGGACCTTACAGATAATTGTATGTATGTGTGGGGTACAGAGATGAGGTAGTAATTAAAAAATCATGTTAAACATTATTATTGCAAACAGAGTCCAATGAACTTATTATATGGCTTGTTAAGCAAACTTTACTCCTGAACTTATTTAGGCTTGCCATAGCAAATACTTATTGACTGAAGACATTTCATTTGAAATTCATTTGTAAAAATGTCAAAAACTGAATTTCACTTTTGACATTATTGTGTATAGGCCAGTGACACAATCTCAATTTAATCCATTTTAAATTCAGGCTGTATCACAACAAAATGTGGCAAAAGTCAAGGGGTGTGAATACTTTCTGAAGGCACTGTATGTGCACCGAGTAATTTCTCTCTCTCGCTCGCTCTCTCTGCTGTGTCCTCTGAGCTGTTAGCCCTGCAACCTCATTGGATAATGTTGGGCAGGCCTCTTGCTGGCTGTTACTCAAATGTGAGGGGCTGAAGCTCATTGGCTAGAATTCTAAATGCTAGGGATCTGGCCCACATGGAAGTAAATGTGGAGGTAAATGTAAGGAAAATGGCGTGGCACAGCTTCAAGAAAACAGTCGCTTTCAAACTAGGGATTTCGTGGCTAATTGAGGTAAAACAGTAATTCTTCTCTCAGATTATGCATGTATGAACCAGACATTGATGCATCCAGCTAGAGCGAGAGGTTTAAAAAATACTTTCTTAGTGACCAAAGTATCAGAGTTGTAGATTGTCCACTGTCAACATTCTGGAACTCGTGATGTCATAATTGACTCCTCTATTACATCATGTTGGGTCCATATCTTATGTATCTTTGACAGTGAACAGTAAACCCAAATCACTTTTACAAAGCTCAGCTGACCAGTTAGTAGTTTGACTTGTAATTTGTACTGCCTACTTTTGAAAGACGATTTCTTTCATCAAAATGGCACAGCTCGCCCAGAAAGGTGGGCTGTGCAACATGAAGATGTTATTTTTGGCTGTTATTTTCTGTCTCCTATCGCCTGCTGCTACAAATGTGTTGTCTTCTTCGTCTTCGGACCAGACGACTTTGATGCCAGTGAAGGACCACCCTGTTCTGAACAACCCCGACGCTACCAAAGAGACACATTTTAAGACATTGCTGGAACAACTTGAGAGTTTACGGGTGAAAGACAATTCTTCTCCAGGTAATGTGGGCCAGTCGACTAAAGGATATTCCTCCAAAAATGCCAAGGACCCCTCAGAGCCCCTGATTTATGTTCCAGAGCACAAGCCTTTGATGCCAGTGAAGGACCACCCTGTTCAGGACATCCCCAATGCTGCAAAACTGACCAAAATGGTGCAAGTGGACCAGATGCTGGAACAACCTCAGAGGATGAAAGATGATACTTTCCAAGGTAAAGCTAAAGTCCCCCAGAAGATTGTAGAGAAACCTATTCCTTATCTACTGGCTTACAAGCAAACAGCATTACATGGTGACGATGACGTCTTCAAAGAAAATGATCAGGCTCCAGCTTCAAAAGCTCAGAAGAGCACCCTGAAGATCAAACCCAGAGTCAACATATTGACCGACCCTTCTTACTCCGAGCCACTTGTGAAGGTGAACCTGATTTTGGGGCTCTTTTTCTATGGCTTCATCGTAATAGTGGTTCTCTATGATGCTGTGAGAATCTCCAAGGAGGCTAGAAGGAGATCTGATGCTATGGCCGCTGCCAGGCTGAAGAAAAGACAACCAGCCACCGATGAACCACAGACACTGGTGTCCAGAGTTCGGGAGAGCATATCTTCACGCTTTGGTTTGAAACAGGCATCATCCACACCACAGTGTGCCCACATTTCTGACGATTCGGCAAAAGAGTTGCACAAGTCAAAGGAGTCAATCTCCACCGAGGACAAATCTGAATCGGAAAAGAGACCCGGAAAGAGTGCCGTCAGCCTGAGAGAGTGTGAGCCGCCTCTGTCTAGCATCCCAGAGAACTTTCTTGTGCCTGACTCTGAGCCTACCATCCAGGTGGCATTAAACCCATTCGACACCAAGCTAGCCGAAGTTGTATCCGACAATGCTGAGGCATCCAACTACGAGGCAACCGAGAAGCCCTGCTACACACATTCTGGGCTCACTGAAGTTTGTATCGATTAAGACCGAGGACTACTTCTTAAACCAAGTGACATTGAATAAAAGCAGCAGATATTGAATCTCCAAATGAGATCACATGGAGACTGCCACCTATGAATACTTATTTTTTATTTTTGTAATTGAATTGAATTTCTTTAGAATAGTAATAAAAATATATTGCATTTAAAACGTATGTTTAAAGTCATTTTTGGGTATTTTGATTTGTTGTTGTACTGTTGTGTTGTAAATGAATAAGAAACATTATTTAATTGATCAAATAGATTTTTCAGAGAAAAAAAATGGTTTAACAAATGATTCTTCTGTACTTTTGCATACTGTTTTTTGCCAGTAGTTCTGAAAGTAGCACTCACAAGCCAAAAGTGTCCCTGAAAATATTTTGCTACGTCAGATATGTGCAGATACAGTGCCTTCAGAATGTATTCATACCACTTGACTTAATTCACATTTTGTTGTGTTACAGCCTGAATTCAAAATGGATTAAATATACACTGCTCAAACAAATAAAGGGAACACTAAAATAACACATCCTAGATCTGAATGAATGAAATATTCATATTAAATACTTTTTTCTTTACATAGTTGAATGTGCTGACAACAAAATCACACAAAAATGATCAATGGAAATCAAATTTATCAACCCATGGAGGTCTGGATTTGGAGTCACACTCAAAATTAAAGTGGAAAACCACACTACAGGCTGATCCAACTTTGATGTAATGTCCTTAAAACAAGTCAAAATGAGGCTCAGTAGTGTATGTGGCCTCCACGTGCCTGTATGACCTCCCTACAACCCCTGGGCATGCTCCTGATGAGGTAGCGGATGGTCTCCTGAGGGATCTCCTCCCAGAGCTGGACTAAAGCATCCGCCAACTCCTGGACAGTCTGTGGTGCAACGTGGCGTTGGTGGATGGAGCGAGACATGATGTCCCAGATGTGCTAAATTGGATTCAGGTCTGGGGAACGGGCGGGCCAGTCCATAGCATCAATGCCTTCCTCTTGCAGGAACTGCTGACACACTCCAGCCACATGAGGTCTAGCATTGTCTTGCATTAGGAGGAACCCAGGGCCAACCGCACCAGCATATGGTCTCACAAGGGGTCTGAGGATCTCATCTCGGTACCTAATGGCAGTCAGGCTACCTCTGGCGAGCACATGGAGGGCTGTGCGCCCCCCCCAAAGAAATGCCACCCCACACCATGACTGACCCACTGCCAAACCGGTCATGCTGGAGGATGTTGCAGGCAGCAGAACGTTCTCCACGGCATCTCCAGACTCTGTCACGTGCTCCGTGTGAACCTGATTTCATCTGTGAAGAGCACAGGGCGCCAGTGGCGAATTTGCCAATTTTGGTGTTCTCTGGCAAATGCCAAACGTCCTGCACGGTGCTGGGCTGTAAGCACAACCCCCACCTGTGGACGTCGGGCCCTCATACCACCCTCATGGAGTCTGTTTCTGACCGTTTGAGCAGACACATGCACATTTGTGGCCTGCTGGATGTCATTTTGCAGGGCTCTGGCAGTGCTCCTCCTTGCACAAAGGCGGAGGTAGCGGTCCTGCTGCTGGGTTGTTGCCCTCCTACGGCCTCTTCCACATCTGGTGATGTACTGGCCTGTCTCCTGGTAGTGCCTCCATGCTCTGGACACTACGCTGACACACACAGAAAACCTTCTTGCCACATCTCGCATTGATGTGCCATCCTGGATGAGCTGCACTACCTGAGCCACTTGTGTGGGTTGTAGACTCCGTCTCATGCTACCACTAGAGTGAAAGCACCGCCAGCATTCAAAAGTGACCAAAACATCAGCTAGGAAGCATAGGAACTGAGAAGTGGTCTGTGGTCCCCACCTGCAGAACCACTCCTTTATTGGGGTGTATTGCTAATTGCCTATAATTTCCACCTGTTGTCTATTCCATTTGCACAACAGCATGTGAAATTTATTGTCAATCAGTGTTGCTTCCTAAGTGGACAGTTTGATTTCACAGAAGTGTGATTGACTTGGAGTTACATTGTGTTGTTTAAGTGTTCCCTTTATTTTTTTGAGCAGTGTATTTTGTTCTCACCCATCTACACAAAATACCCCATAATGACAATGTGAAAACATCTTTTTAGAAATGTTGACACATTTATTGAAAATAAAATACAGAAATATCTCACTTACATAAGTATTCACACCCCTAAGTCAATACATGTTATAATCCCCCTTTGGCAGCAATTACAGCTGTGAGTCTTTCTGGGTAAGCCTCTCAGAGTTTTGTACACCTCGATTGTACGATGTTTCCCCATTATTATAAAAAAATTCTTCAAGCTTTGTCAAATTGATTGTTGATCATTGCTAGACAACCATTTTGAAGTCTTGTCATATATATATTTTTTGTTTTGTTTAATTTGACCAATGTCATAGTGGTTTATAAGTCAGTATTTGTGAATTGGGTTGTGTTTTTCTGTGGATTCATGTTTATTCTATTGCTATTGAACTTTGACCATTGAAATTTGAGAGGCCCTCAGATTAAGATAGAGTTGGGTGCACCCTAGTAAACTATAGACAGGATTATTGGCCGATATCTGAGGCTATTGTACTATTGATGTATTTCATTCATATTGAGCTCATTGTACACATTTCACAGATCAATATTTCCTCAAGGTGATTCATTGTTTTTGTAAGTACTTTTATTTACAAAATACAAGCCAACATTCTTTTCCTAAATTATTCAGTTGTGGGGTTTTCATTTCTCCCTACTGCGCCAGTAGCGAACTTAACTGGTGCAATAGAGTTTAAGCTTAAACATACAGTGGGGCAAAAAAGTATTTAGTCAGCCACCAATTGTGCAAGTTCTCCCACTTAAAAAGATGAGAGATGCCTGTAATTTTCATCATAGGTACACTTCAACTATGACAGACAAAATTAGAAAACAAAAACCAGAAAATCACATTGTAGGATTTTTAATGAATTTATTTGCAAATTATGGTGGAAAATAAGTATTTGGTCACCTACAAACAAGCAAGATTTCTGGCTCTCACAGACCTGTAACTTCTTCTTTAAGAGGCTCCTCTGTCCTCCACTCGTTACCTGTATTAATGGCACCTGTTTGAACTTGTTATCAGTATAAAAGACACCTGTCCACAACCTCAAACAGTCACACTCCAAACTCCACTATGGCCAAGACCAAAGAGCTGTCAAAGGACACCAGAAACAAAATTGTAGACCTGCACCAGGCTGGGAAGACTGAATCTGCAATAGGTAAGCAGCTTGGTTTGAAGAAATCAACGTTGGGAGCAATTATTAGGAAATGGAAGACATACAAGACCACTGATAATCTCCCTCGATCTGGGGCTCCACGCAAGATCTCACCCCGTGGGGTCAAAATGATCACAAGAACGATGAGCAAAAATCCCAGGACTACACGGGGGGACATAGTGAATGACCTGCAGAGAGCTGGGACCAAAGTAACAAAGCCTACCATCAGTAACACACTACACCGCCAGGGACTCAAATCCTGCAGTGCCAGACGTGTCCCCCTGCTTAAGCCAGTACATGTCCAGGCCCGTCTGAAGTTTGCTAGAGAGCATTTGGAGGATCCAGAATAAGATTGGGAGAATGTCATATGGTCAGATGAAACCAAAATATAACTTTTTGGTAAAAACTCAACAAGTCGTGTTTGGAGGACAAAGAATGCTGAGTTGCATCCAAAGAACACCATACCTACTGTGAAGCATGGGGGTGGAAACATCATGCTTTGGGGCTGTTTTTCTGCAAAGGGACCAGGACGACTGATCCGTGTAAAGGAAAGAATGAATGGGGCCATGTATCGTGAGATTTTGAGTGAAAACCTCTTTCCATCAGCAAGGGCATTGAAGATGAAACGTGGCTGGGTCTTTCAGCATGACAAAGATCCCAAACACACCGCCCGGGAAACGAAGGAGTGGCTTCGTAAGAAGCATTTCAAGGTCCTGGAGTGGCCTAGCCAGTCTCCAGATCTCAACCCCATAGAAAATCTTTGGAGGGAGTTGAAAGTTCGTGTTGCCCAGCAACAGCCCCAAAACATCACTGCTCTAGAGGAGATCTGCATGGAGGAATGGGCCAAAACACCAGCAACAGTGTGTGAAAACCTTGTGAAGACTTACAGAAAACGTTTGACCTCTGTCATTGTCAACAAAGGGTATATAACAAAGTATTGAGATAAACTTTCGTTATTGACCAAATACTTATTTTCCACCATAATTTGCAAATAAATTCATAAAAAATCCTGCAATGTGATTTTCTGGATTTTTTTCTCTCATTTTGTCTGTCATAGTTGAAGTGTACCTATGATGACAATTACAGGCCTCTCTCATCTTTTTAAGTGGGAGAACTTGCACAACTTGTGGCTGACTAAATACTTTTTTGCCCCACTGTATATGGCTGATATCTAAGTCTTTTGATGTATTTCATTCATATTGAGCTCATTCTACACATTTCACATATCAATATTTCCTCAAGGTGATTCATTGTTTTTGTAAGTATTTTTATTTACAAAATACAAGCTGACATTCTTTTCCTAAATTATTCAGTTGTGGGGTTTTCATTTCTCCCTACTGCGCCAGTAGCGAACCTAACTGGTCCAATAGAATTTAAGCTTAAACATACAGTAGCCCATAGTGTTTAGCAATTATTACATAAGCAACTCTAGTATAGATTTGGCCTTGTGTTGTAGGTTATTGTCCTGCTGAAAGGTGAATTTAATCTCCCAGTGTCTAACGGAACCAGGTTTTCCTCTAGGATTTTGCCTGTGCTTCCCTTTCTTTTTTTATCCTAAAAAACTCCCCAGTCCTTAAACATTACAAGCATACCCATAACATGATGCAACCACCACTATGCTTGAAAATATGGAGCGTGGTACTCAGTAATATGCTGTATTGGATTTGCCCCAAATATAATGCTTGTATTAAGGACAAAAAGTTCATTGCTTTGCCACATTTTTTTCAGTATTAGTTTAGTGCCTTGTTGCAAACAGGATGCATGTTTTGGAATATTTTTTATTCTGTACTGTCTTCCTTCTTTTCACTCTGTCAATTAGGTTAGTATTGTGGAGTAACTACAATGTTGTTGATCAATATTCCATCACAGCCATTCAACTCTAACTGTTTTAAAGTCACCATTGGCCTCATAGTGAAATCCCTGAGCGGTTTACTTCCTCTCCAGCAGTGGGGTAAAGTAGTTCAATAAAAATGCTTTAAAGTACTACTTAAGTCGTTTTTGTGGGTATCTGTACTTTACTACTCATATTTATGACAACGTTTACTTTTACTTCACTACATTCCTAAAGAAAATAATGTACATTTTACTCCATACATTTTCCCTGACACCCAAAAGTACTTCTTACATTTTGTCAGGAAAATGGTCCAATTCACACACTTATCAAGAGAACATCCCTGGTCATCCCTACTTCCTCTGATCGAGCGGACTCACTAAACACAAATGCTTTTTTTGTAAATTAATGTCAGTGTTGTAGTGTGCTCCTGGCTATCCGTAAATAAAAAAATTAATTGTGCTGTCTGGTTTGCATAATATAAGGAATTTGAAATGATTAATACTTTTACTTTTGATACCTAAGTACATTTGAGCAATTCCATTTACTTTTGATACTTAAGTACATTTAAAACCAAATACTTTTAGACTTTTGCTCATGTAGTATTTTACTGGGTGACTTTCAGTTTTACTTGAGTCATTTTCTATTAAGGTATCTTTGCTTTTACTCAAGTATGACTTTTCAGTACTTTTTCCACCACTGTTCTTCAGTAACTGAGTTAGGAAGGACGCCTGTATTTTGTAGTGACGGTGTATTGATACACCATCTAAAGTGTCATTAATAACGTCACCATGCTCAAAGGGATATTCAATGTCTGCTTTTTCTATTTTTACCTATCTACCAATAGGTGTCCTTCTTTGTGAGGCATTGGAAAACCTCCCTGGTCTTTGTGGTTGAATCTGTGTTTGAAATTCAATGCTTGACTGAGGGACCTTACAGATAATTGTATGTATGTGTGGGGTACAGAGATGAGGTAGTAATTAAAAAATCATGTTAAACATTATTATTGCAAACAGAGTCCAATGAACTTATTATATGGCTTGTTAAGCAAACGTTACTCCTGAACTTATTTAGGCTTGCCATAGCAAATACTTATTGACTGAAGACATTTCATTTGAAATTCATTTGTAAAAATGTCAAAAACTGAATTTCACTTTTGACATTATTGTGTATAGGTCAGTGACACAATCTCAATTTAATCCATTTTAAATTCAGGCTGTATCACAACAAAATGTGGCAAAAGTCAAGGGGTGTGAATACTTTCTGAAGGCACTGTATGTGCACCGAGTAATTTCTCTCTCTCGCTCGCTCTCTCTGCTGTGTCCTCTGAGCTGTTAGCCCTGCAACCTCATTGGATAATGTTGGGCAGGCCTCTTGCTGGCTGTTACTCAAATGTGAGGGGCTGAAGCTCATTGGCTAGAATTCTAAATGCTAGGGATCTGGCCCACATGGAAGTAAATGTGGAGGTAAATGTAAGGAAAATGGCGTGGCACAGCTTCAAGAAAACAGTCGCTTTCAAACTAGGGATTTCGTGGCTAATTGAGGTAAAACAGTAATTCTTCTCTCAGATTATGCATGTATGAACCAGACATTGATGCATCCAGCTAGAGCGAGAGGTTTAAAAAATACTTTCTTAGTGACCAAAGTATCAGAGTTGTAGATTGTCCACTGTCAACATTCTGGAACTCGTGATGTCATAATCGACTCCTCTATTACATCATGTTGGGTCCATATCTTATGTATCTTTGACAGTGAACAGTAAACCCAAATCACTTTTACAAAGCTCAGCTGACCAGTTAGTAGTTTGACTTGTAATTTGTACCGCCTACTTTTGAAAGACGATTTCTTTCATCAAAATGGCACAGCTCGCCCAGAAAGGTGGGCTGTGCAACATGAAGATGTTATTTTTGGCTGTTATTTTCTGTCTCCTATCGCCTGCTGCTACAAATGTGTTGTCTTCTTCGTCTTCGGACCAGACGACTTTGATGCCAGTGAAGGACCACCCTGTTCTGAACAACCCCGACGCTACCAAAGAGACACATTTTAAGACATTGCTGGAACAACTTGAGAGTTTACGGGTGAAAGACAATTCTTCTCCAGGTAATGTGGGCCAGTCGACTAAAGGATATTCCTCCAAAAATGCCAAGGACCCCTCAGAGCCCCTGATTTATGTTCCAGAGCACAAGCCTTTGATGCCAGTGAAGGACCACCCTGTTCAGGACATCCCCAATGCTGCAAAACTGACCAAAATGGTGCAAGTGGACCAGATGCTGGAACAACCTCAGAGGATGAAAGATGATACTTTCCAAGGTAAAGCTAAAGTCCCCCAGAAGATTGTAGAGAAACCTATTCCTTATCTACTGGCTTACAAGCAAACAGCATTACATGGTGACGATGACGTCTTCAAAGAAAATGATCAGGCTCCAGCTTCAAAAGCTCAGAAGAGCACCCTGAAGATCAAACCCAGAGTCAACATATTGACCGACCCTTCTTACTCCGAGCCACTTGTGAAGGTGAACCTGATTTTGGGGCTCTTTTTCTATGGCTTCATCGTAATAGTGGTTCTCTATGATGCTGTGAGAATCTCCAAGGAGGCTAGAAGGAGATCTGATGCTATGGCCGCTGCCAGGCTGAAGAAAAGACAACCAGCCACCGATGAACCACAGACACTGGTGTCCAGAGTTCGGGAGAGCATATCTTCACGCTTTGGTTTGAAACAGGCATCATCCACACCACAGTGTGCCCACATTTCTGACGATTCGGCAAAAGAGTTGCACAAGTCAAAGGAGTCAATCTCCACCGAGGACAAATCTGAATCGGAAAAGAGACCCGGAAAGAGTGCCGTCAGCCTGAGAGAGTGTGAGCCGCCTCTGTCTAGCATCCCAGAGAACTTTCTTGTGCCTGACTCTGAGCCTACCATCCAGGTGGCATTAAACCCATTCGACACCAAGCTAGCCGAAGTTGTATCCGACAATGCTGAGGCATCCAACTACGAGGCAACCGAGAAGCCCTGCTACACACATTCTGGGCTCACTGAAGTTTGTATCGATTAAGACCGAGGACTACTTCTTAAACCAAGTGACATTGAATAAAAGCAGCAGATATTGAATCTCCAAATGAGATCACATGGAGACTGCCACCTATGAAGACTTATTTTTTATTTTTGTAATTGAATTGAATTTCTTTAGAATAGTAATAAAAATATATTGCATTTAAAACGTATGTTTAAAGTCATTTTTGGGTATTTTGATTTGTTGTTGTACTGTTGTGTTGTAAATGAATAAGAAACATTATTTAATTGATCAAATAGATTTTTCAGAGAAAAAAAATGGTTTAACAAATGATTCTTCTGTACTTTTGCATACTGTTTTTTGCCAGTAGTTCTGAAAGTAGCACTCACAAGCCAAAAGTGTCCCTGAAAATATTTTGCTACGTCAGATATGTGCAGATACAGTGCCTTCAGAATGTATTCATACCACTTGACTTAATTCACATTTTGTTGTGTTACAGCCTGAATTCAAAATGGATTAAATATACACTGCTCAAACAAATAAAGGGAACACTAAAATAACACATCCTAGATCTGAATGAATGAAATATTCATATTAAATACTTTTTTCTTTACATAGTTGAATGTGCTGACAACAAAATCACACAAAAATGATCAATGGAAATCAAATTTATCAACCCATGGAGGTCTGGATTTGGAGTCACACTCAAAATTAAAGTGGAAAACCACACTACAGGCTGATCCAACTTTGATGTAATGTCCTTAAAACAAGTCAAAATGAGGCTCAGTAGTGTATGTGGCCTCCACGTGCCTGTATGACCTCCCTACAACCCCTGGGCATGCTCCTGATGAGGTAGCGGATGGTCTCCTGAGGGATCTCCTCCCAGAGCTGGACTAAAGCATCCGCCAACTCCTGGACAGTCTGTGGTGCAACGTGGCGTTGGTGGATGGAGCGAGACATGATGTCCCAGATGTGCTAAATTGGATTCAGGTCTGGGGAACGGGCGGGCCAGTCCATAGCATCAATGCCTTCCTCTTGCAGGAACTGCTGACACACTCCAGCCACATGAGGTCTAGCATTGTCTTGCATTAGGAGGAACCCAGGGCCAACCGCACCAGCATATGGTCTCACAAGGGGTCTGAGGATCTCATCTCGGTACCTAATGGCAGTCAGGCTACCTCTGGCGAGCACATGGAGGGCTGTGCGCCCCCCCCAAAGAAATGCCACCCCACACCATGACTGACCCACTGCCAAACCGGTCATGCTGGAGGATGTTGCAGGCAGCAGAACGTTCTCCACGGCATCTCCAGACTCTGTCACGTGCTCCGTGTGAACCTGATTTCATCTGTGAAGAGCACAGGGCGCCAGTGGCGAATTTGCCAATTTTGGTGTTCTCTGGCAAATGCCAAACGTCCTGCACGGTGCTGGGCTGTAAGCACAACCCCCACCTGTGGACGTCGGGCCCTCATACCACCCTCATGGAGTCTGTTTCTGACCGTTTGAGCAGACACATGCACATTTGTGGCCTGCTGGATGTCATTTTGCAGGGCTCTGGCAGTGCTCCTCCTTGCACAAAGGCGGAGGTAGCGGTCCTGCTGCTGGGTTGTTGCCCTCCTACGGCCTCTTCCACATCTGGTGATGTACTGGCCTGTCTCCTGGTAGTGCCTCCATGCTCTGGACACTACGCTGACACACACAGAAAACCTTCTTGCCACATCTCGCATTGATGTGCCATCCTGGATGAGCTGCACTACCTGAGCCACTTGTGTGGGTTGTAGACTCCGTCTCATGCTACCACTAGAGTGAAAGCACCGCCAGCATTCAAAAGTGACCAAAACATCAGCTAGGAAGCATAGGAACTGAGAAGTGGTCTGTGGTCCCCACCTGCAGAACCACTCCTTTATTGGGGTGTATTGCTAATTGCCTATAATTTCCACCTGTTGTCTATTCCATTTGCACAACAGCATGTGAAATTTATTGTCAATCAGTGTTGCTTCCTAAGTGGACAGTTTGATTTCACAGAAGTGTGATTGACTTGGAGTTACATTGTGTTGTTTAAGTGTTCCCTTTATTTTTTTGAGCAGTGTATTTTGTTCTCACCCATCTACACAAAATACCCCATAATGACAATGTGAAAACATCTTTTTAGAAATGTTGACACATTTATTGAAAATAAAATACAGAAATATCTCACTTACATAAGTATTCACACCCCTAAGTCAATACATGTTATAATCCCCCTTTGGCAGCAATTACAGCTGTGAGTCTTTCTGGGTAAGCCTCTCAGAGTTTTGTACACCTCGATTGTACGATGTTTCCCCATTATTATAAAACAATTCTTAAAGCTTTGTCAAATTGATTGTTGATCATTGCTAGACAACCATTTTGAAGTCTTGTCATATATATATTTTTTGTTTTGTTTAATTTGACCAATGTCATAGTGGTTTATAAGTCAGTATTTGTGAATTGGGTTGTGTTTTTCTGTGGATTCATGTTTATTCTATTGCTATTGAACTTTGACCATTGAAATCTGAGAGGCCCTCAGATTAAGATAGAGTTGGGTGCACCCTAGTAAACTATAGACAGGATATATGGCCGATATCTAAGTCTATTGTACTATTGATGTATTTCATTCATATTGAGCTCATTGTACACATTTCACAGATCAATATTTCCTCAAGGTGATTCATTGTTTTTGTAAGTACTTTTATTTACAAAATACAAGCCGACATTCTTTTCCTAAATTATTCAGTTGTGGGGTTTTCATTTCTCCCTACTGCGCCAGTAGCGAACTTAACTGGTGCAATAGAGTTTAAGCTTAAACATACAGTGGGGCAAAAAAGTATTTAGTCAGCCACCAATTGTGCAAGTTCTCCCACTTAAAAAGATGAGAGACGCCTGTAATTTTCATCATAGGTACACTTCAACTATGACAGACAAAATGAGAAAACAAATAAATTCATAAAAAATCCTACAATGTGATTTTCTGGTTTTTGTTTTCTCATTTTGTCTGTCATAGTTGAAGTGTACCTATGATGACAATTACAGGCCTCTCTCATCTTTTTAAGTGGGAGAACTTGCACAATTGGTGGCTGACTAAATACTTTTTTGCCCCACTGTATATGGCTGATATCTAAGTCTTTTGATGTATTTCATTCATATTGAGCATATTGGGGTTTTCATTTCTCCCTACTGCGCCAGTAGCGAACTTAACTGGTGCAATAGAGTTTAAGCTTAAACATACAGTGGGGCAAAAAAGTATTTAGTCAGCCACCAATTGTGCAAGTTCTCCCACTTAAAAAGATGAGAGATGCCTGTAATTTTCATCATAGGTACACTTCAACTATGACAGACAAAATTAGAAAACAAAAACCAGAAAATCACATTGTAGGATTTTTAATGAATTTATTTGCAAATTATGGTGGAAAATATGTATTTGGTCACCTACAAACAAGCAAGATTTCTGGCTCTCACAGACCTGTAACTTCTTCTTTAAGAGGCTCCTCTGTCCTCCACTCGTTACCTGTATTAATGGCACCTGTTTGAACTTGTTATCAGTATAAAAGACACCTGTCCACAACCTCAAACAGTCACACTCCAAACTCCACTATGGCCAAGACCAAAGAGCTGTCAAAGGACACCAGAAACAAAATTGTAGACCTGCACCAGGCTGGGAAGACTGAATCTGCAATAGGTAAGCAGCTTGGTTTGAAGAAATCAACGTTGGGAGCAATTATTAGGAAATGGAAGACATACAAGACCACTGATAATCTCCCTCGATCTGGGGCTCCACGCAAGATCTCACCCCGTGGGGTCAAAATGATCACAAGAACGATGAGCAAAAATCCCAGGACTACACGGGGGGACATAGTGAATGACCTGCAGAGAGCTGGGACCAAAGTAACAAAGCCTACCATCAGTAACACACTACACCGCCAGGGACTCAAATCCTGCAGTGCCAGACGTGTCCCCCTGCTTAAGCCAGTACATGTCCAGGCCCGTCTGAAGTTTGCTAGAGAGCATTTGGAGGATCCAGAATAAGATTGGGAGAATGTCATATGGTCAGATGAAACCAAAATATAACTTTTTGGTAAAAACTCAACAAGTCGTGTTTGGAGGACAAAGAATGCTGAGTTGCATCCAAAGAACACCATACCTACTGTGAAGCATGGGGGTGGAAACATCATGCTTTGGGGCTGTTTTTCTGCAAAGGGACCAGGACGACTGATCCGTGTAAAGGAAAGAATGAATGGGGCCATGTATCGTGAGATTTTGAGTGAAAACCTCTTTCCATCAGCAAGGGCATTGAAGATGAAACGTGGCTGGGTCTTTCAGCATGACAAAGATCCCAAACACACCGCCCGGGAAACGAAGGAGTGGCTTCGTAAGAAGCATTTCAAGGTCCTGGAGTGGCCTAGCCAGTCTCCAGATCTCAACCCCATAGAAAATCTTTGGAGGGAGTTGAAAGTTCGTGTTGCCCAGCAACAGCCCCAAAACATCACTGCTCTAGAGGAGATCTGCATGGAGGAATGGGCCAAAACACCAGCAACAGTGTGTGAAAACCTTGTGAAGACTTACAGAAAACGTTTGACCTCTGTCATTGTCAACAAAGGGTATATAACAAAGTATTGAGATAAACTTTCGTTATTGACCAAATACTTATTTTCCACCATAATTTGCAAATAAATTCATAAAAAATCCTGCAATGTGATTTTCTGGATTTTTTTCTCTCATTTTGTCTGTCATAGTTGAAGTGTACCTATGATGACAATTACAGGCCTCTCTCATCTTTTTAAGTGGGAGAACTTGCACAACTTGTGGCTGACTAAATACTTTTTTGCCCCACTGTATATGGCTGATATCTAAGTCTTTTGATGTATTTCATTCATATTGAGCTCATTCTACACATTTCACATATCAATATTTCCTCAAGGTGATTCATTGTTTTTGTAAGTATTTTTATTTACAAAATACAAGCTGACATTCTTTTCCTAAATTATTCAGTTGTGGGGTTTTCATTTCTCCCTACTGCGCCAGTAGCGAACCTAACTGGTCCAATAGAATTTAAGCTTAAACATACAGTAGCCCATAGTGTTTAGCAATTATTACATAAGCAACTCTAGTATAGATTTGGCCTTGTGTTGTAGGTTATTGTCCTGCTGAAAGGTGAATTTAATCTCCCAGTGTCTAACGGAACCAGGTTTTCCTCTAGGATTTTGCCTGTGCTTCCCTTTCTTTTTTTATCCTAAAAAACTCCCCAGTCCTTAAACATTACAAGCATACCCATAACATGATGCAACCACCACTATGCTTGAAAATATGGAGCGTGGTACTCAGTAATATGCTGTATTGGATTTGCCCCAAATATAATGCTTGTATTAAGGACAAAAAGTTCATTGCTTTGCCACATTTTTTTCAGTATTAGTTTAGTGCCTTGTTGCAAACAGGATGCATGTTTTGGAATATTTTTTATTCTGTACTGTCTTCCTTCTTTTCACTCTGTCAATTAGGTTAGTATTGTGGAGTAACTACAATGTTGTTGATCAATATTCCATCACAGCCATTCAACTCTAACTGTTTTAAAGTCACCATTGGCCTCATAGTGAAATCCCTGAGCGGTTTACTTCCTCTCCAGCAGTGGGGTAAAGTAGTTCAATAAAAATGCTTTAAAGTACTACTTAAGTCGTTTTTGTGGGTATCTGTACTTTACTACTCATATTTATGACAACGTTTACTTTTACTTCACTACATTCCTAAAGAAAATAATGTACATTTTACTCCATACATTTTCCCTGACACCCAAAAGTACTTCTTACATTTTGTCAGGAAAATGGTCCAATTCACACACTTATCAAGAGAACATCCCTGGTCATCCCTACTTCCTCTGATCGAGCGGACTCACTAAACACAAATGCTTTTTTTGTAAATTAATGTCAGAGTGTTGTAGTGTGCTCCTGGCTATCCGTAAATAAAAAAATGAATTGTGCTGTCTGGTTTGCATAATATAAGGAATTTGAAATGATTAATACTTTTACTTTTGATACCTAAGTACATTTGAGCAATTCCATTTACTTTTGATACTTAAGTACATTTAAAACCAAATACTTTTAGACTTTTGCTCATGTAGTATTTTACTGGGTGACTTTCAGTTTTACTTGAGTCATTTTCTATTAAGGTATCTTTGCTTTTACTCAAGTATGACTTTTCAGTACTTTTTCCACCACTGTTCTTCAGTAACTGAGTTAGGAAGGACACCTGTATTTTGTAGTGACGGTGTATTGATACACCATCTAAAGCACATATGTCAGAGTCAAGGCCCGCGGGCCACATCCGGCCCGCAAGAAGGTTTTTTACGGCCCCTGGGATGATCTTGATTTATTATTAGAACCGGCCCGCAGCAAGCCGGCAGCCCGCAGATCTTTTACACGCACCAATACTACATTTCCCACAATGCAAAGGTGACGCACCGAGCAGTAGGCTGCTTCATTTCAATATTTATTGGCACAGAAGTCGTCAGCATCACAGTAAAATTAACTTTCAGATACCCATCAAAAATGGCAAAACGGAAGGTGGATACTGAGAACCGGGGGTTTCAAACAAGGTGGGAGTCGGAGTATATGTTCACGAAGGTAGCTGGAAAACCTGTGTGTCTTCTGTGTGGAGAAAGTGTGGCGGTACTGAAAGAGTATAATCTGAGACGACATTATGAAACGAAACACGCGGACAAAAACAAGAATATGGACATGGAACAAAGGCTACAAAAGGCAGAGGAATTAAAACGAGGCCTCAAATCTCGACAGGCTCTGTTCAAAAAAGCCAAATCACAAGGCCAGGCTGCTGTCAAGGCCAGTTTTATTTTGGCAGAAGAGATCGCTAAATCAGCCCGGCCATTTACGGAGGGGGATTTCATCAAAAACTGCATGATTAAAGTTTGTGACGAAGTTTGCCCAGAAAAAAGGCAACTCTTTTTAAATGTGAGTCTGAGCAGAAACACCATTGCCGAGAGAGTAGACCAGTTGTCCATCAATCTAAAAGAGCAGCTTGTGAAAAAGGGAAAAGATTTTATTGCATATTCCTTGGCTGTGGATGAGAGCACCGACATTTCTGACATTGCCCAGTTGTCAATTTTCATCCGCGGAGTGGACTCCAACCTAAGCGTGACAGAGGAGTTTTTGGCTTTACGTCCTATGCATGGCACAACTACGGGGCATGATTTGTATGAAGAGGTGTCAAGATGTGTAAATGAGATGGAGCTGCCTTGGGAAAAACTCGTGGGTTTGACAACCGACGGAGCACCTGCGATGTGTGGACACAGGAGCGGACTGGTGGCGAAGATACGGGAAAAGATGCAAGAGGAAAACGCGACAGGTGAGCTGACAGCTTATCATTGTATCATACACCAGGAAGCGTTGTGCGGTAAAGCCTTGAAAATGGAGCATGTAATGAGCATCATCACGCGCACAGTTAACTTTATCAGAGCCAAAGGTTTGAATCACCGCCAGTTCAAGGCATTTCTGACGGAGTTAGAAACGGAGCATGGTGATTTGCCTTATCACACAGAGGTGCGATGGCTAAGCCAGGGAAAGGTGCTTCAAAGATGTTTCGAGCTTCGTGAGGAGATTTGTCTGTTCTTGGACAGCAAAGGGAAAGACACAACACAACTCCGAGACGAAATGTTTCTGTGTGAAATGGCTTTTCTGTGTGACATTACGAGTCATCTGAATGCAATAAACTTGCAGCTGCAGGGTCGGGATCGTGTCATCTCTGATATGTACAGTACAGTGAAGGCATTTAAAACCAAACTGACTCTGTGGGAGACGCAGATGCGGAAAGAAAATTTGAGCCACTTTCCCAGCTGCCAGACCATGAAAGAGAAGCTCTCTACCAGTGCGTTCCCGAGCACACAGTTGGCTGATAAAATAGGTATGCTTGCCGCTGACTTTCGACGCCGATTTGCTGACTTTGAAGCACAAAAAAGCAGGTTGGAACTGCTCGGTAACCCATTTGCTGTTGACGTGGAAAGCTCACCACCAAACCTCCAAATGGAGTTGATTGACCTCCAATGCAATGATGCACTGAGGGCAAAATATGCGGCAGTGGGTGCTGCGGAGTTCGCCCGTTTCCTCCCCGGCACAATGCCCCAGCTGCGCATCCAGGCTGCTCAAACGTTGTCTATGTTTGGCAGCACATACCTGTGTGAACAACTGTTTTCTTTGATGAACCTGAACAAAACATCACACAGAAGTCGACTTACTGCTGAACACCTCCACTCAATTCTGAGGATTTCTTCAGCTCAGAGCCTTACCCCGAACATTGATGAACTTGTGGAAAAGATGGGACACCACCAAGTATCACCCTCAACCTCAAACAAGTGAACATTACTGTGCAATCACATATTTAGAGTTTTTACTCAGTTCAAGTTTAAAAGTTAAAATGTAATATTTGTTTTCACTGCATGTTACTTCTCCTTAAACAAAGTGTTGTTTTTGATTAATAGATTTTTGCACTTTATTTTTTTGTATTTCAATCCAATTATATTTTAAAAATATTTCAGTTGAGTGGATGATAGAAAATTGCTATTATTGTTTTTTCTTTGAAGTAAATTTAGCCCACTTTTGCTAAAATAGAAAATATAGTCTACTGATGGTGCCTTGAATACCGGTTTCTTTCATTTAATGTTCATGTTATGGGGATATTTATATAAAGGAAATTTGTCTTTTGTGTCTGTTGAAAATTAAAGATTACTGACAGAGCCATAAGAAAATATTGCTTTATTTATCTGATCATATTGTAATATATTTGTTAGGTTTTCAGTAGGTTCAATTAGGTTCACTAGACTATATGCGTCATTTAAAAATTTTTCAATGAACATTCGAACAGTCCGGCCCTCGTCTTGTAGCTGATTTTTTTATTTGGCCCTCCGTCCATTTGACTTTGACACCCCTGATCTAAAGTGTCATTAATAACGTCACCATGCTCAAAGGGATATTCAATGTCTGCTTTTTCTATTTTTACCTATCTACCAATAGGTGTCCTTCTTTGTGAGGCATTGGAAAACCTCCCTGGTCTTTGTGGTTGAATCTGTGTTTGAAATTCAATGCTTGACTGAGGGACCTTACAGATAATTGTATGTATGTGTGGGGTACAGAGATGAGGTAGTAATTAAAAAATCATGTTAAACATTATTATTGCAAACAGAGTCCAATGAACTTATTATATGGCTTGTTAAGCAAACTTTACTCCTGAACTTATTTAGGCTTGCCATAGCAAATACTTATTGACTGAAGACATTTCATTTGAAATTCATTTGTAAAAATGTCAAAAACTGAATTTCACTTTTGACATTATTGTGTATAGGTCAGTGACACAATCTCAATTTAATCCATTTTAAATTCAGGCTGTATCACAACAAAATGTGGCAAAAGTCAAGGGGTGTGAATACTTTCTGAAGGCACTGTATGTGCACCGAGTAATTTATCTCTCTCGCTCGCTCTCTCTGCTGTGTCCTCTGAGCTGTTAGCCCTGCAACCTCATTGGATAATGTTGGGCAGGCCTCTTGCTGGCTGTTACTCAAATGTGAGGGGCTGAAGCTCATTGGCTAGAATTCTAAATGCTAGGGATCTGGCCCACATGGAAGTAAATGTGGAGGTAAATGTAAGGAAAATGGCGTGGCACAGCTTCAAGAAAACAGTCGCTTTCAAACTAGGGATTTCGTGGCTAATTGAGGTAAAACAGTAATTCTTCTCTCAGATTATGCATGTATGAACCAGACATTGATGCATCCAGCTAGAGCGAGAGGTTTAAAAAATACTTTCTTAGTGACCAAAGTATCAGAGTTGTAGATTGTCCACTGTCAACATTCTGGAACTCGTGATGTCATAATCGACTCCTCTATTACATCATGTTGGGTCCATATCTTATGTATCTTTGACAGTGAACAGTAAACCCAAATCACTTTTACAAAGCTCAGCTGACCAGTTAGTAGTTTGACTTGTAATTTGTACTGCCTACTTTTGAAAGACGATTTCTTTCATCAAAATGGCACAGCTCGCCCAGAAAGGTGGGCTGTGCAACATGAAGATGTTATTTTTGGCTGTTATTTTCTGTCTCCTATCGCCTGCTGCTACAAATGTGTTGTCTTCTTCGTCTTCGGACCAGACGACTTTGATGCCAGTGAAGGACCACCCTGTTCTGAACAACCCCGACGCTACCAAAGAGACACATTTTAAGACATTGCTGGAACAACTTGAGAGTTTACGGGTGAAAGACGATTCTTCTACAGGTAATGTGGGCCAGTCGACTAAAGGATATTCCTCCAAAAATGCCAAGGACCCCTCAGAGCCCCTGATTTATGTTCCAGAGCACAAGCCTTTGATGCCAGTGAAGGACCACCCTGTTCAGGACATCCCCAATGCTGCAAAACTGACCAAAATGGTGCAAGTGGACCAGATGCTGGAACAACCTCAGAGGATGAAAGATGATACTTTCCAAGGTAAAGCTAAAGTCCCCCAGAAGATTGTAGAGAAACCTATTCCTTATCTACTGGCTTACAAGCAAACAGCATTACATGGTGACGATGACGTCTTCAAAGAAAATGATCAGGCTCCAGCTTCAAAAGCTCAGAAGAGCACCCTGAAGATCAAACCCAGAGTCAACATATTGACCGACCCTTCTTACTCCGAGCCACTTGTGAAGGTGAACCTGATTTTGGGGCTCTTTTTCTATGGCTTCATCGTAATAGTGGTTCTCTATGATGCTGTGAGAATCTCCAAGGAGGCTAGAAGGAGATCTGATGCTATGGCCGCTGCCAGGCTGAAGAAAAGACAACCAGCCACAGATGAACCACAGACACTGGTGTCCAGAGTTCGGGAGAGCATATCTTCACGCTTTGGTTTGAAACAGGCATCATCCACACCACAGTGTGCCCACATTTCTGACGATTCGGCAAAAGAGTTGCACAAGTCAAAGGAGTCAATCTCCACCGAGGACAAATCTGAATCGGAAAAGAGACCCGGAAAGAGTGTCGTCAGCCTGAGAGAGTGTGAGCCGCCTCTGTCTAGCATCCCAGAGAACTTTCTTGTGCCTGACTCTGAGCCTACCATCCAGGTGGCATTAAACCCATTCGACACCAAGCTAGCCGAAGTTGTATCCGACAATGCTGAGGCATCCAACTACGAGGCAACTGAGAAGCCCTGCTACACACATTCCGGGCTCACTGAAGTTTGTATCGATTAAGACCGAGGACTACTTCTTAAACCAAGTGACATTGAATAAAAGCAGCAGATATTGAATCTCCAAATGAGATCACATGGAGACTGCCACCTATGAATACTTATTTTTTATTTTTGTAATTGAATTGAATTTCTTTAGAATAGTAATAAAAATATATTGCATTTAAAACGTATGTTTAAAGTCATTTTTGGGTATTTTGATTTGTTGTTGTACTGTTGTGTTGTAAATGAATAAGAAACATTATTTAATTGATCAAATAGATTTTTCAGAGAAAAAAAATGGTTTAACAAATGATTCTTCTGTACTTTTGCATACTGTTTTTTGCCAGTAGTTCTGAAAGTAGCACTCACAAGCCAAAAGTGTCCCTGAAAATATTTTGCTACGTCAGATATGTGCAGATACAGTGCCTTCAGAATGTATTCATACCACTTGACTTAATTCACATTTTGTTGTGTTACAGCCTGAATTCAAAATGGATTAAATATACACTGCTCAAACAAATAAAGGGAACACTAAAATAACACATCCTAGATCTGAATGAATGAAATATTCATATTAAATACTTTTTTCTTTACATAGTTGAATGTGCTGACAACAAAATCACACAAAAATGATCAATGGAAATCAAATTTATCAACCCATGGAGGTCTGGATTTGGAGTCACACTCAAAATTAAAGTGGAAAACCACACTACAGGCTGATCCAACTTTGATGTAATGTCCTTAAAACAAGTCAAAATGAGGCTCAGTAGTGTATGTGGCCTCCACGTGCCTGTATGACCTCCCTACAACCCCTGGGCATGCTCCTGATGAGGTAGCGGATGGTCTCCTGAGGGATCTCCTCCCAGAGCTGGACTAAAGCATCCGCCAACTCCTGGACAGTCTGTGGTGCAACGTGGCGTTGGTGGATGGAGCGAGACATGATGTCCCAGATGTGCTAAATTGGATTCAGGTCTGGGGAACGGGCGGGCCAGTCCATAGCATCAATGCCTTCCTCTTGCAGGAACTGCTGACACACTCCAGCCACATGAGGTCTAGCATTGTCTTGCATTAGGAGGAACCCAGGGCCAACCGCACCAGCATATGGTCTCACAAGGGGTCTGAGGATCTCATCTCGGTACCTAATGGCAGTCAGGCTACCTCTGGCGAGCACATGGAGGGCTGTGCGCCCCCCCCAAAGAAATGCCACCCCACACCATGACTGACCCACTGCCAAACCGGTCATGCTGGAGGATGTTGCAGGCAGCAGAACGTTCTCCACGGCATCTCCAGACTCTGTCACGTGCTCCGTGTGAACCTGATTTCATCTGTGAAGAGCACAGGGCGCCAGTGGCGAATTTGCCAATTTTGGTGTTCTCTGGCAAATGCCAAACGTCCTGCACGGTGCTGGGCTGTAAGCACAACCCCCACCTGTGGATGTCGGGCCCTCATACCACCCTCATGGAGTCTGTTTCTGACCGTTTGAGCAGACACATGCACATTTGTGGCCTGCTGGATGTCATTTTGCAGGGCTCTGGCAGCGCTCCTCCTTGCACAAAGGCGGAGGTAGCGGTCCTGCTGCTGGGTTGTTGCCCTCCTACGGCCTCCTCCACATCTGGTGATGTACTGGCCTGTCTCCTGGTAGTGCCTCCATGCTCTGGACACTACGCTGACACACACAGAAAACCTTCTTGCCACATCTCGCATTGATGTGCCATCCTGGATGAGCTGCACTACCTGAGCCACTTGTGTGGGTTGTAGACTCCGTCTCATGCTACCACTAGAGTGAAAGCACCGCCAGCATTCAAAAGTGACCAAAACATCAGCTAGGAAGCATAGGAACTGAGAAGTGGTCTGTGGTCCCCACCTGCAGAACCACTCCTTTATTGGGGTGTATTGCTAATTGCCTATAATTTCCACCTGTTGTCTATTCCATTTGCACAACAGCATGTGAAATCTATTGTCAATCAGTGTTGCTTCCTAAGTGGACAGTTTGATTTCACAGAAGTGTGATTGACTTGGAGTTACATTGTGTTGTTTAAGTGTTCCCTTTATTTTTTTGAGCAGTGTATTTTGTTCTCACCCATCTACACAAAATACCCCATAATGACAATGTGAAAACATCTTTTTAGAAATGTTGACACATTTATTGAAAATAAAATACAGAAATATCTCACTTACATAAGTATTCACACCCCTAAGTCAATACATGTTATAATCCCCCTTTGGCAGCAATTACAGCTGTGAGTCTTTCTGGGTAAGCCTCTCAGAGTTTTGTACACCTCGATTGTACGATGTTTCCCCATTATTATAAAAAAATTCTTCAAGCTTTGTCAAATTGATTGTTGATCATTGCTAGACAACCATTTTGAAGTCTTGTCATATATATATTTTTTGTTTTGTTTAATTTGACCAATGTCATAGTGGTTTATAAGTCAGTATTTGTGAATTGGGTTGTGTTTTTCTGTGGATTCATGTTTATTCTATTGCTATTGAACTTTGACCATTGAAATCTGAGAGGCCCTCAGATTAAGATAGAGTTGGGTGCACCCTAGTAAACTATAGACAGGATATATGGCCGATATCTAAGTCTATTGTACTATTGATGTATTTCATTCATATTGAGCTCATTGTACACATTTCACAGATCAATATTTCCTCAAGGTGATTCATTGTTTTTGTAAGTACTTTTATTTACAAAATACAAGCCGACATTCTTTTCCTAAATTATTCAGTTGTGGGGTTTTCATTTCTCCCTACTGCGCCAGTAGCGAACTTAACTGGTGCAATAGAGTTTAAGCTTAAACATACAGTGGGGCAAAAAAGTATTTAGTCAGCCACCAATTGTGCAAGTTCTCCCACTTAAAAAGATGAGAGACGCCTGTAATTTTCATCATAGGTACACTTCAACTATGACAGACAAAATGAGAAAACAAATAAATTCATAAAAAATCCTACAGATCTCAACCCCATAGAAAATCTTTGGAGGGAGTTGAAAGTTCGTGTTGCCCAGCAACAGCCCCAAAACATCACTGCTCTAGAGGAGATCTGCATGGAGGAATGGGCCAAAACACCAGCAACAGTGTGTGAAAACCTTGTGAAGACTTACAGAAAACGTTTGACCTCTGTCATTGTCAACAAAGGGTATATAACAAAGTATTGAGATAAACTTTCGTTATTGACCAAATACTTATTTTCCACCATAATTTGCAAATAAATTCATAAAAAATCCTGCAATGTGATTTTCTGGATTTTTTTCTCTCATTTTGTCTGTCATAGTTGAAGTGTACCTATGATGACAATTACAGGCCTCTCTCATCTTTTTAAGTGGGAGAACTTGCACAACTTGTGGCTGACTAAATACTTTTTTGCCCCACTGTATATGGCTGATATCTAAGTCTTTTGATGTATTTCATTCATATTGAGCTCATTCTACACATTTCACATATCAATATTTCCTCAAGGTGATTCATTGTTTTTGTAAGTATTTTTATTTACAAAATACAAGCTGACATTCTTTTCCTAAATTATTCAGTTGTGGGGTTTTCATTTCTCCCTACTGCGCCAGTAGCGAACCTAACTGGTCCAATAGAATTTAAGCTTAAACATACAGTAGCCCATAGTGTTTAGCAATTATTACATAAGCAACTCTAGTATAGATTTGGCCTTGTGTTGTAGGTTATTGTCCTGCTGAAAGGTGAATTTAATCTCCCAGTGTCTAACGGAACCAGGTTTTCCTCTAGGATTTTGCCTGTGCTTCCCTTTCTTTTTTTATCCTAAAAAACTCCCCAGTCCTTAAACATTACAAGCATACCCATAACATGATGCAACCACCACTATGCTTGAAAATATGGAGCGTGGTACTCAGTAATATGCTGTATTGGATTTGCCCCAAATATAATGCTTGTATTAAGGACAAAAAGTTCATTGCTTTGCCACATTTTTTTCAGTATTAGTTTAGTGCCTTGTTGCAAACAGGATGCATGTTTTGGAATATTTTTTATTCTGTACTGTCTTCCTTCTTTTCACTCTGTCAATTAGGTTAGTATTGTGGAGTAACTACAATGTTGTTGATCAATATTCCATCACAGCCATTCAACTCTAACTGTTTTAAAGTCACCATTGGCCTCATAGTGAAATCCCTGAGCGGTTTACTTCCTCTCCAGCAGTGGGGTAAAGTAGTTCAATAAAAATGCTTTAAAGTACTACTTAAGTCGTTTTTGTGGGTATCTGTACTTTACTACTCATATTTATGACAACGTTTACTTTTACTTCACTACATTCCTAAAGAAAATAATGTACATTTTACTCCATACATTTTCCCTGACACCCAAAAGTACTTCTTACATTTTGTCAGGAAAATGGTCCAATTCACACACTTATCAAGAGAACATCCCTGGTCATCCCTACTTCCTCTGATCGAGCGGACTCACTAAACACAAATGCTTTTTTTGTAAATTAATGTCAGAGTGTTGTAGTGTGCTCCTGGCTATCCGTAAATAAAAAAATTAATTGTGCTGTCTGGTTTGCATAATATAAGGAATTTGAAATGATTAATACTTTTACTTTTGATACCTAAGTACATTTGAGCAATTCCATTTACTTTTGATACTTAAGTACATTTAAAACCAAATACTTTTAGACTTTTGCTCATGTAGTATTTTACTGGGTGACTTTCAGTTTTACTTGAGTCATTTTCTATTAAGGTATCTTTGCTTTTACTCAAGTATGACTTTTCAGTACTTTTTCCACCACTGTTCTTCAGTAACTGAGTTAGGAAGGACGCCTGTATTTTGTAGTGACGGTGTATTGATACACCATCTAAAGTGTCATTAATAACGTCACCATGCTCAAAGGGATATTCAATGTCTGCTTTTTCTATTTTTACCTATCTACCAATAGGTGTCCTTCTTTGTGAGGCATTGGAAAACCTCCCTGGTCTTTGTGGTTGAATCTGTGTTTGAAATTCAATGCTTGACTGAGGGACCTTACAGTATGTATGTGTGGGGTACAGAGATGAGGTAGTAATTAAAAAATCATGTTAAACATTATTATTGCAAACAGAGTCCAATGAACTTATTATATGGCTTGTTAAGCAAACTTTACTCCTGAACTTATTTAGGCTTGCCATAGCAAATACTTATTGACTGAAGACATTTCATTTGAAATTAATTTGTAAAAATGTCAAAAAACTGAATTTCACTTTTGACATTATTGTGTATAGGTCAGTGACACAATCTCAATTTAATCCATTTTAAATTCAGGCTGTATCACAACAAAATGTGGCAAAAGTCAAGGGGTGTGAATACTTTCTGAAGGCACTGTATGTGCACCGAGTAATTTCTCTCTCTCGCTCGCTCTCTCTGCTGTGTCCTCTGAGCTGTTAGCCCTGCAACCTCATTGGATAATGTTGGGCAGGCCTCTTGCTGGCTGTTACTCAAATGTGAGGGGCTGAAGCTCATTGGCTAGAATTCTAAATGCTAGGGATCTGGCCCACATGGAAGTAAATGTGGAGGTAAATGTAAGGAAAATGGCGTGGCACAGCTTCAAGAAAACAGTCGCTTTCAAACTAGGGATTTCGTGGCTAATTGAGGTAAAACAGTAATTCTTCTCTCAGATTATGCATGTATGAACCAGACATTGATGCATCCAGCTAGAGCGAGAGGTTTAAAAAATACTTTCTTAGTGACCAAAGTATCAGAGTTGTAGATTGTCCACTGTCAACATTCTGGAACTCGTGATGTCATAATCGACTCCTCTATTACATCATGTTGGGTCCATAGCTTATGTATCTTTGACAGTGAACAGTAAACCCAAATCACTTTTACAAAGCTCAGCTGACCAGTTAGTAGTTTGACTTGTAATTTGTACTGCCTACTTTTGAAAGACGATTTCTTTCATCAAAATGGCACAGCTCGCCCAGAAAGGTGGGCTGTGCAACATGAAGATGTTATTTTTGGCTGTTATTTTCTGTCTCCTATCGCCTGCTGCTACAAATGTGTTGTCTTCTTCGTCTTCGGACCAGACGACTTTGATGCCAGTGAAGGACCACCCTGTTCTGAACAACCCCGACGCTACCAAAGAGACACATTTTAAGACATTGCTGGAACAACTTGAGAGTTTACGGGTGAAAGACGATTCTTCTACAGGTAATGTGGGCCAGTCGACTAAAGGATATTCCTCCAAAAATGCCAAGGACCCCTCAGAGCCCCTGATTTATGTTCCAGAGCACAAGCCTTTGATGCCAGTGAAGGACCACCCTGTTCAGGACATCCCCAATGCTGCAAAACTGACCAAAATGGTGCAAGTGGACCAGATGCTGGAACAACCTCAGAGGATGAAAGATGATACTTTCCAAGGTAAAGCTAAAGTCCCCCAGAAGATTGTAGAGAAACCTATTCCTTATCTACTGGCTTACAAGCAAACAGCATTACATGGTGACGATGACGTCTTCAAAGAAAATGATCAGGCTCCAGCTTCAAAAGCTCAGAAGAGCACCCTGAAGATCAAACCCAGAGTCAACATATTGACCGACCCTTCTTACTCCGAGCCACTTGTGAAGGTGAACCTGATTTTGGGGCTCTTTTTCTATGGCTTCATCGTAATAGTGGTTCTCTATGATGCTGTGAGAATCTCCAAGGAGGCTAGAAGGAGATCTGATGCTATGGCCGCTGCCAGGCTGAAGAAAAGACAACCAGCCACCGATGAACCACAGACACTGGTGTCCAGAGTTCGGGAGAGCATATCTTCACGCTTTGGTTTGAAACAGGCATCATCCACACCACAGTGTGCCCACATTTCTGACGATTCGGCAAAAGAGTTGCACAAGTCAAAGGAGTCAATCTCCACCGAGGACAAATCTGAATCGGAAAAGAGACCCGGAAAGAGTGCCGTCAGCCTGAGAGAGTGTGAGCCGCCTCTGTCTAGCATCCCAGAGAACTTTCTTGTGCCTGACTCTGAGCCTACCATCCAGGTGGCATTAAACCCATTCGACACCAAGCTAGCCGAAGTTGTATCCGACAATGCTGAGGCATCCAACTACGAGGCAACTGAGAAGCCCTGCTACACACATTCCGGGCTCACTGAAGTTTGTATCGATTAAGACCGAGGACTACTTCTTAAACCAAGTGACATTGAATAAAAGCAGCAGATATTGAATCTCCAAATGAGATCACATGGAGACTGCCACCTATGAATACTTATTTTTTATTTTTGTAATTGAATTGAATTTCTTCAGAATAGTAATAAAAATATATTGCATTTAAAACGTATGTTTAAAGTCATTTTTGGGTATTTTGATTTGTTGTTGTACTGTTGTGTTGTAAATGAATAAGAAACATTATTTAATTGATCAAATAGATTTTTCAGAGAAAAAAAATGGTTTAACAAATGATTCTTCTGTACTTTTGCATACTGTTTTTTGCCAGTAGTTCTGAAAGTAGCACTCACAAGCCAAAAGTGTCCCTGAAAATATTTTGCTACGTCAGATATGTGCAGATACAGTGCCTTCAGAATGTATTCATACCACTTGACTTAATTCACATTTTGTTGTGTTACAGCCTGAATTCAAAATGGATTAAATATACACTGCTCAAACAAATAAAGGGAACACTAAAATAACACATCCTAGATCTGAATGAATGAAATATTCATATTAAATACTTTTTTCTTTACATAGTTGAATGTGCTGACAACAAAATCACACAAAAATGATCAATGGAAATCAAATTTATCAACCCATGGAGGTCTGGATTTGGAGTCACACTCAAAATTAAAGTGGAAAACCACACTACAGGCTGATCCAACTTTGATGTAATGTCCTTAAAACAAGTCAAAATGAGGCTCAGTAGTGTATGTGGCCTCCATGTGCCTGTATGACCTCCCTACAACCCCTGGGCATGCTCCTGATGAGGTAGCGGATGGTCTCCTGAGGGATCTCCTCCCAGAGCTGGACTAAAGCATCCGCCAACTCCTGGACAGTCTGTGGTGCAACGTGGCGTTGGTGGATGGAGCGAGACATGATGTCCCAGATGTGCTAAATTGGATTCAGGTCTGGGGAACGGGCGGGCCAGTCCATAGCATAAATGCCTTCCTCTTGCAGGAACTGCTGACACACTCCAGCCACATGAGGTCTAGCATTGTCTTGCATTAGGGGGAACCCAGGGCCAACCGCACCAGCATATGGTCTCACAAGGGGTCTGAGGATCTCATCTCGGTACCTAATGGCAGTCAGGCTACCTCTGGCGAGCACATGGAGGGCTGTGCGCCCCCCCCAAAGAAATGCCACCCCACACCATGACTGACCCACTGCCAAACCGGTCATGCTGGAGGATGTTGCAGGCAGCAGAACGTTCTCCACGGCATCTCCAGACTCTGTCACGTGCTCCGTGTGAACCTGATTTCATCTGTGAAGAGCACAGGGCGCCAGTGGCGAATTTGCCAATTTTGGTGTTCTCTGGCAAATGCCAAACGTCCTGCACGGTGCTGGGCTGTAAGCACAACCCCCACCTGTGGATGTCGGGCCCTCATACCACCCTCATGGAGTCTGTTTCTGACCGTTTGAGCAGACACATGCACATTTGTGGCCTGCTGGATGTCATTTTGCAGGGCTCTGGCAGTGCTCCTCCTTGCACAAAGGCGGAGGTAGCGGTCCTGCTGCTGGGTTGTTGCCCTCCTACGGCCTCCTCCACATCTGGTGATGTACTGGCCTGTCTCCTGGTAGTGCCTCCATGCTCTGGACACTACGCTGACACACACAGAAAACCTTCTTGCCACATCTCGCATTGATGTGCCATCCTGGATGAGCTGCACTACCTGAGCCACTTGTGTGGGTTGTAGACTCCGTCTCATGCTACCACTAGAGTGAAAGCACCGCCAGCATTCAAAAGTGACCAAAACATCAGCTAGGAAGCATAGGAACTGAGAAGTGGTCTGTGGTCCCCACCTGCAGAACCACTCCTTTATTGGGGTGTATTGCTAATTGCCTATAATTTCCACCTGTTGTCTATTCCATTTGCACAACAGCATGTGAAATTTATTGTCAATCAGTGTTGCTTCCTAAGTGGACAGTTTGATTTCACAGAAGTGTGATTGACTTGGAGTTACATTGTGTTGTTTAAGTGTTCCCTTTATTTTTTTGAGCAGTGTATTTTGTTCTCACCCATCTACACAAAATACCCCATAATGACAATGTGAAAACATCTTTTTAGAAATGTTGACACATTTATTGAAAATAAAATACAGAAATATCTCACTTACATAAGTATTCACACCCCTAAGTCAATACATGTTATAATCCCCCTTTGGCAGCAATTACAGCTGTGAGTCTTTCTGGGTAAGCCTCTCAGAGTTTTGTACACCTCGATTGTACGATGTTTCCCCATTATTATAAAAAAATTCTTCAAGCTTTGTCAAATTGATTGTTGATCATTGCTAGACAACCATTTTTAAGTCTTGTCATATATATATTTTTTGTTTTGTTTAATTTGACCAATGTCATAGTGGTTTATAAGTCAGTATTTGTGAATTGGGTTGTGTTTTTCTGTGGATTCATGTTTATTCTATTGCTATTGAACTTTGACCATTGAAATCTGAGAGGCCCTCAGATTAAGATAGAGTTGGGTGCACCCTAGTAAACTATAGACAGGATATATGGCCGATATCTAAGTCTATTGTACTATTGATGTATTTCATTCATATTGAGCTCATTGTACACATTTCACAGATCAATATTTCCTCAAGGTGATTCATTGTTTTTGTAAGTACTTTTATTTACAAAATACAAGCCGACATTCTTTTCCTAAATTATTCAGTTGTGGGGTTTTCATTTCTCCCTACTGCGCCAGTAGCGAACTTAACTGGTGCAATAGAGTTTAAGCTTAAACATACAGTGGGGCAAAAAAGTATTTAGTCAGCCACCAATTGTGCAAGTTCTCCCACTTAAAAAGATGAGAGACGCCTGTAATTTTCATCATAGGTACACTTCAACTATGACAGACAAAATGAGAAAACAAATAAATTCATAAAAAATCCTACAATGTGATTTTCTGGTTTTTGTTTTCTCATTTTGTCTGTCATAGTTGAAGTGTACCTATGATGACAATTACAGGCCTCTCTCATCTTTTTAAGTGGGAGAACTTGCACAATTGGTGGCTGACTAAATACTTTTTTGCCCCACTGTATATGGCTGATATCTAAGTCTTTTGATGTATTTCATTCATATTGAGCTCATTCTACACATTTCACATATCAATATTTCCTCAGGGTGATTCATTGTTTTTGTAAGTATTTTTATTTACAAAATACAAGCTGACATTCTTTTCCTAAATTATTCAGTTGTGGGGTTTTCATTTCTCCCTACTGCGCCAGTAGCGAACCTAACTGGTCCAATAGAATTTAAGCTTAAACATACAGTAGCCCATAGTGTTTAGCAATTATTACATAAGCAACTCTAGTATAGATTTGGCCTTGTGTTGTAGGTTATTGTCCTGCTGAAAGGTGAATTTAATCTCCCAGTGTCTAACGGAACCAGGTTTTCCTCTAGGATTTTGCCTGTGCTTCCCTTTCTTTTTTTATCCTAAAAAACTCCCCAGTCCTTAAACATTACAAGCATACCCATAACATGATGCAACCACCACTATGCTTGAAAATATGGAGCGTGGTACTCAGTAATATGCTGTATTGGATTTTCCCCAAATATAATGCTTGTATTAAGGACAAAAAGTTCATTGCTTTGCCACATTTTTTTCAGTATTAGTTTAGTGCCTTGTTGCAAACAGGATGCATGTTTTGGAATATTTTTTATTCTGTACTGTCTTCCTTCTTTTCACTCTGTCAATTAGGTTAGTATTGTGGAGTAACTACAATGTTGTTGATCAATATTCCATCACAGCCATTCAACTCTAACTGTTTTAAAGTCACCATTGGCCTCATAGTGAAATCCCTGAGCGGTTTACTTCCTCTCCAGCAGTGGGGTAAAGTAGTTCAATAAAAATGCTTTAAAGTACTACTTAAGTCGTTTTTGTGGGTATCTGTACTTTACTACTCATATTTATGACAACGTTTACTTTTACTTCACTACATTCCTAAAGAAAATAATGTACATTTTACTCCATACATTTTCCCTGACACCCAAAAGTACTTCTTACATTTTGTCAGGAAAATGGTCCAATTCACACACTTATCAAGAGAACATCCCTGGTCATCCCTACTTCCTCTGATCGAGCGGACTCACTAAACACAAATGCTTTTTTTGTAAATTAATGTCAGAGTGTTGTAGTGTGCTCCTGGCTATCCGTAAATAAAAAAAATAATTGTGCTGTCTGGTTTGCATAATATAAGGAATTTGAAATGATTAATACTTTTACTTTTGATACCTAAGTACATTTGAGCAATTCCATTTACTTTTGATACTTAAGTACATTTAAAACCAAATACTTTTAGACTTTTGCTCATGTAGTATTTTACTGGGTGACTTTCAGTTTTACTTGAGTCATTTTCTATTAAGGTATCTTTGCTTTTACTCAAGTATGACTTTTCAGTACTTTTTCCACCACTGTTCTTCAGTAACTGAGTTAGGAAGGACGCCTGTATTTTGTAGTGACGGTGTATTGATACACCATCTAAAGTGTCATTAATAACGTCACCATGCTCAAAGGGATATTCAATGTCTGCTTTTTCTATTTTTACCTATCTACCAATAGGTGTCCTTCTTTGTGAGGCATTGGAAAACCTCCCTGGTCTTTGTGGTTGAATCTGTGTTTGAAATTCAATGCTTGACTGAGGGACCTTACAGATAATTGTATGTATGTGTGGGGTACAGAGATGAGGTAGTAATTAAAAAATCATGTTAAACATTATTATTGCAAACAGAGTCCAATGAACTTATTATATGGCTTGTTAAGCAAACTTTACTCCTGAACTTATTTAGGCTTGCCATAGCAAATACTTATTGACTGAAGACATTTCATTTGAAATTCATTTGTAAAAATGTCAAAAACTGAATTTCACTTTTGACATTATTGTGTATAGGTCAGTGACACAATCTCAATTTAATCCATTTTAAATTCAGGCTGTATCACAACAAAATGTGGCAAAAGTCAAGGGGTGTGAATACTTTCTGAAGGCACTGTATGTGCACCGAGTAATTTCTCTCTCTCGCTCGCTCTCTCTGCTGTGTCCTCTGAGCTGTTAGCCCTGCAACCTCATTGGATAATGTTGGGCAGGCCTCTTGCTGGCTGTTACTCAAATGTGAGGGGCTGAAGCTCATTGGCTAGAATTCTAAATGCTAGGGATCTGGCCCACATGGAAGTAAATGTGGAGGTAAATGTAAGGAAAATGGCGTGGCACAGCTTCAAGAAAACAGTCGCTTTCAAACTAGGGATTTCGTGGCTAATTGAGGTAAAACAGTAATTCTTCTCTCAGATTATGCATGTATGAACCAGACATTGATGCATCCAGCTAGAGCGAGAGGTTTAAAAAATACTTTCTTAGTGACCAAAGTATCAGAGTTGTAGATTGTCCACTGTCAACATTCTGGAACTCGTGATGTCATAATCGACTCCTCTATTACATCATGTTGGGTCCATAGCTTATGTATCTTTGACAGTGAACAGTAAACCCAAATCACTTTTACCAAGCTCAGCTGACCAGTTAGTAGTTTGACTTGTAATTTGTACTGCCTACTTTTGAAAGACGATTTCTTTCATCAAAATGGCACAGCTCGCCCAGAAAGGTGGGCTGTGCAACATGAAGATGTTATTTTTGGCTGTTATTTTCTGTCTCCTATCGCCTGCTGCTACAAATGTGTTGTCTTCTTCGTCTTCGGACCAGACGACTTTGATGCCAGTGAAGGACCACCCTGTTCTGAACAACCCCGACGCTACCAAAGAGACACATTTTAAGACATTGCTGGAACAACTTGAGAGTTTACGGGTGAAAGACGATTCTTCTACAGGTAATGTGGGCCAGCCGACTAAAGGATATTCCTCCAAAAATGCCAAGGACCCCTCAGAGCCCCTGATTTATGTTCCAGAGCACAAGCCTTTGATGCCAGTGAAGGACCACCCTGTTCAGGACATCCCCAATGCTGCAAAACTGACCAAAATGGTGCAAGTGGACCAGATGCTGGAACAACCTCAGAGGATGAAAGATGATACTTTCCAAGGTAAAGCTAAAGTCCCCCAGAAGATTGTAGAGAAACCTATTCCTTATCTACTGGCTTACAAGCAAACAGCATTACATGGTGACGATGACGTCTTCAAAGAAAATGATCAGGCTCCAGCTTCAAAAGCTCAGAAGAGCACCCTGAAGATCAAACCCAGAGTCAACATATTGACCGACCCTTCTTACTCCGAGCCACTTGTGAAGGTGAACCTGATTTTGGGGCTCTTTTTCTATGGCTTCATCGTAATAGTGGTTCTCTATGATGCTGTGAGAATCTCCAAGGAGGCTAGAAGGAGATCTGATGCTATGGCCGCTGCCAGGCTGAAGAAAAGACAACCAGCCACCGATGAACCACAGACACTGGTGTCCAGAGTTCGGGAGAGCATATCTTCACGCTTTGGTTTGAAACAGGCATCATCCACACCACAGTGTGCCCACATTTCTGACGATTCGGCAAAAGAGTTGCACAAGTCAAAGGAGTCAATCTCCACCGAGGACAAATCTGAATCGGAAAAGAGACCCGGAAAGAGTGCCGTCAGCCTGAGAGAGTGTGAGCCGCCTCTGTCTAGCATCCCAGAGAACTTTCTTGTGCCTGACTCTGAGCCTACCATCCAGGTGGCATTAAACCCATTCGACACCAAGCTAGCCGAAGTTGTATCCGACAATGCTGAGGCATCCAACTACGAGGCAACTGAGAAGCCCTGCTACACACATTCCGGGCTCACTGAAGTTTGTATCGATTAAGACCGAGGACTACTTCTTAAACCAAGTGACATTGAATAAAAGCAGCAGATATTGAATCTCCAAATGAGATCACATGGAGACTGCCACCTATGAATACTTATTTTTTATTTTTGTAATTGAATTGAATTTCTTTAGAATAGTAATAAAAATATATTGCATTTAAAACGTATGTTTAAAGTCATTTTTGGGTATTTTGATTTGTTGTTGTACTGTTGTGTTGTAAATGAATAAGAAACATTATTTAATTGATCAAATAGATTTTTCAGAGAAAAAAAATGGTTTAACAAATGATTCTTCTGTACTTTTGCATACTGTTTTTTGCCAGTAGTTCTGAAAGTAGCACTCACAAGCCAAAAGTGTCCCTGAAAATATTTTGCTACGTCAGATATGTGCAGATACAGTGCCTTCAGAATGTATTCATACCACTTGACTTAATTCACATTTTGTTGTGTTACAGCCTGAATTCAAAATGGATTAAATATACACTGCTCAAACAAATAAAGGGAACACTAAAATAACACATCCTAGATCTGAATGAATGAAATATTCATATTAAATACTTTTTTCTTTACATAGTTGAATGTGCTGACAACAAAATCACACAAAAATGATCAATGGAAATCAAATTTATCAACCCATGGAGGTCTGGATTTGGAGTCACACTCAAAATTAAAGTGGAAAACCACACTACAGGCTGATCCAACTTTGATGTAATGTCCTTAAAACAAGTCAAAATGAGGCTCAGTAGTGTATGTGGCCTCCACGTGCCTGTATGACCTCCCTACAACCCCTGGGCATGCTCCTGATGAGGTAGCGGATGGTCTCCTGAGGGATCTCCTCCCAGAGCTGGACTAAACCTAAACCTGATTTCATCTGTGAAGAGCACAGGGCGCCAGTGGCGAATTTGCCAATTTTGGTGTTCTCTGGCAAATGCCAAACGTCCTGCACGGTGCTGGGCTGTAAGCACAACCCCCACCTGTGGATGTCGGGCCCTCATACCACCCTCATGGAGTCTGTTTCTGACCGTTTGAGCAGACACATTAACATTTGTGGCCTGCTGGATGTCATTTTGCAGGGCTCTGGCAGTGCTCCTCCTTGCACAAAGGCGGAGGTAGCGGTCCTGCTGCTGGGTTGTTGCCCTCCTACGGCCTCCTCCACATCTGGTGATGTACTGGCCTGTCTCCTGGTAGTGCCTCCATGCTCTGGACACTACGCTGACACACACAGAAAACCTTCTTGCCACATCTCGCATTGATGTGCCATCCTGGATGAGCTGCACTACCTGAGCCACTTGTGTGGGTTGTAGACTCCGTCTCATGCTACCACTAGAGTGAAAGCACCGCCAGCATTCAAAAGTGACCAAAACATCAGCTAGGAAGCATAGGAACTGAGAAGTGGTCTGTGGTCCCCACCTGCAGAACCACTCCTTTATTGGGGTGTATTGCTAATTGCCTATAATTTCCACCTGTTGTCTATTCCATTTGCACAACAGCATGTGAAATTTATTGTCAATCAGTGTTGCTTCCTAAGTGGACAGTTTGATTTCACAGAAGTGTGATTGACTTGGAGTTACATTGTGTTGTTTAAGTGTTCCCTTTATTTTTTTGAGCAGTGTATTTTGTTCTCACCCATCTACACAAAATACCCCATAATGACAATGTGAAAACATCTTTTTAGAAATGTTGACACATTTATTGAAAATAAAATACAGAAATATCTCACTTACATAAGTATTCACACCCCTAAGTCAATACATGTTATAATCCCCCTTTGGCAGCAATTACAGCTGTGAGTCTTTCTGGGTAAGCCTCTCAGAGTTTTGTACACCTCGATTGTACGATGTTTCCCCATTATTATAAAAAAATTCTTCAAGCTTTGTCAAATTGATTGTTGATCATTGCTAGACAACCATTTTGAAGTCTTGTCATATATATATTTTTTGTTTTGTTTAATTTGACCAATGTCATAGTGGTTTATAAGTCAGTATTTGTGAATTGGGTTGTGTTTTTCTGTGGATTCATGTTTATTCTATTGCTATTGAACTTTGACCATTGAAATCTGAGAGGCCCTCAGATTAAGATAGAGTTGGGTGCACCCTAGTAAACTATAGACAGGATATATGGCCGATATCTAAGTCTATTGTACTATTGATGTATTTCATTCATATTGAGCTCATTGTACACATTTCACAGATCAATATTTCCTCAAGGTGATTCATTGTTTTTGTAAGTACTTTTATTTACAAAATACAAGCCGACATTCTTTTCCTAAATTATTCAGTTGTGGGGTTTTCATTTCTCCCTACTGCGCCAGTAGCGAACCTAACTGGTCCAATAGAATTTAAGCTTAAACATACAGTAGCCCATAGTGTTTAGCAATTATTACATAAGCAACTCTAGTATAGATTTGGCCTTGTGTTGTAGGTTATTGTCCTGCTGAAAGGTGAATTTAATCTCCCAGTGTCTAACGGAACCAGGTTTTCCTCTAGGATTTTGCCTGTGCTTCCCTTTCTTTTTTTATCCTAAAAAACTCCCCAGTCCTTAAACATTACAAGCATACCCATAACATGATGCAACCACCACTATGCTTGAAAATATGGAGCGTGGTACTCAGTAATATGCTGTATTGGATTTTCCCCAAATATAATGCTTGTATTAAGGACAAAAAGTTCATTGCTTTGCCACATTTTTTTCAGTATTAGTTTAGTGCCTTGTTGCAAACAGGATGCATGTTTTGGAATATTTTTTATTCTGTACTGTCTTCCTTCTTTTCACTCTGTCAATTAGGTTAGTATTGTGGAGTAACTACAATGTTGTTGATCAATATTCCATCACAGCCATTCAACTCTAACTGTTTTAAAGTCACCATTGGCCTCATAGTGAAATCCCTGAGCGGTTTACTTCCTCTCCAGCAGTGGGGTAAAGTAGTTCAATAAAAATGCTTTAAAGTACTACTTAAGTCGTTTTTGTGGGTATCTGTACTTTACTACTCATATTTATGACAACGTTTACTTTTACTTCACTACATTCCTAAAGAAAATAATGTACATTTTACTCCATACATTTTCCCTGACACCCAAAAGTACTTCTTACATTTTGTCAGGAAAATGGTCCAATTCACACACTTATCAAGAGAACATCCCTGGTCATCCCTACTTCCTCTGATCGAGCGGACTCACTAAACACAAATGCTTTTTTTGTAAATTAATGTCAGAGTGTTGTAGTGTGCTCCTGGCTATCCGTAAATAAAAAAATTAATTGTGCTGTCTGGTTTGCATAATATAAGGAATTTGAAATTATTAATACTTTTACTTTTGATACCTAAGTACATTTGAGCAATTCCATTTACTTTTGATACTTAAGTACATTTAAAACCAAATACTTTTAGACTTTTGCTCATGTAGTATTTTACTGGGTGACTTTCAGTTTTACTTGAGTCATTTTCTATTAAGGTATCTTTGCTTTTACTCAAGTATGACTTTTCAGTACTTTTTCCACCACTGTTCTTCAGTAACTGAGTTAGGAAGGACGCCTGTATTTTGTAGTGACGGTGTATTGATACACCATCTAAAGTGTCATTAATAACGTCACCATGCTCAAAGGGATATTCAATGTCTGCTTTTTCTATTTTTACCTATCTACCAATAGGTGTCCTTCTTTGTGAGGCATTGGAAAACCTCCCTGGTCTTTGTGGTTGAATCTGTGTTTGAAATTCAATGCTTGACTGAGGGACCTTACAGATAATTGTATGTATGTGTGGGGTACAGAGATGAGGTAGTAATTAAAAAATCATGTTAAACATTATTATTGCAAACAGAGTCCAATGAACTTATTATATGGCTTGTTAAGCAAACTTTACTCCTGAACTTATTTAGGCTTGCCATAGCAAATACTTATTGACTGAAGACATTTCATTTGAAATTCATTTGTAAAAATGTCAAAAAACTGAATTTCACTTTTGACATTATTGTGTAGAGGTCAGTGACACAATCTCAATTTAATCCATTTTAAATTCAGGCTGTATCACAACAAAATGTGGCAAAAGTCAAGGGGTGTGAATACTTTCTGAAGGCACTGTATGTGCACCGAGTAATTTATCTCTCTCGCTCGCTCTCTCTGCTGTGTCCTCTGAGCTGTTAGCCCTGCAACCTCATTGGATAATGTTGGGCAGGCCTCTTGCTGGCTGTTACTCAAATGTGAGTGTCACACCCTGGTCAAAGTATTTTGTGTTTATCTTTATTTATTTGGTCAGGCCAGGGTGTGGCATGGGTTTTTGTATGTGGTGTGTATGTATGGGGATTGTAGCTAGTGGGGTGTTCTAGTTAAGTCTATGGCTGTCTGAAGTGGTTCTCAATCAGAGGCAGGTGTTTATCGTTGTCTCTGATTGGGAACCATATTTAGGCAGCCATATTCTTTGAGTTTGTCGTGGGTGATTGTCCTTAGTGTTAGTTTGCACCAGTTTAGGCTGTTTCGGTTTTCATTACGTTTATTATTTTGTAGTGTTTGTATTTTGATTCGTGTTTTACGTTTGTTTAATAAACATGGATCGCAATCTACACGCCGCATTTTGGTCCGACTCTCCTTCGCATCAAGAAAACCGTTACAGAATCACCCACCACCAACGGACCAAGCAGCGTGTCAACAGGCAAGAACAGCCCAAAGTGGAGTACAGTATGGACTATACTTCTTGGGAGGAGATAGACAGGTGGGCGGTCGACCCAGGGAGAGTGCCGGAGCCCGCCTGGGATTCGATGGAGCAGTGCGCGGAAGGATATAGGAGAATGGAGTTTGCGAAGCAAGCAAGGCGGCGCGGACGGAGGCCCCATAGTCAGCCCCAAAAATTTATTGGGGGGGGGCTCAGGGAGAGTGTGGCAGAGTCAGGAGCCAGACCTGAGCCAACTCTCCCTGTTTATCGTGAGGAGCCAAGGAGGAGACCAGAGCCGGTGTTGGAGGTGAGCGAAACAGAGACTGTGAAGGAGTTAATGGGGAAATTGGAGGTGAGCGAAACAGAGACTGTGAAGGAGTTAATGGGGAAATTGGAGGAGAGAGAAATGAGGGAGTTGCTGTGTTGGTGTTTTAAACATGGAATTCGCCCGACGGAGCGTGTCGGGGATTTGATGGCACCTGGGTCAGCGCTCCATACTCGTCCTGAGGTGCGTGTTAGTCGGCTGGTGAAGATGGTGCCAGTCTCACGTACCAGGCCTCCTGTGCACCTCCCTAGCCTTGCACGTCCTGTGCCAGCACCGCTCTCAAGATCTCCAGTACGCCTTCACGGTCTAACCCATCCTGTGCCACCTCCACACCCCAGCCCTCCGGTAGCAGCTCCCCGCACCAGGCTTCCTGTGCGTGTCCTCGGCCCAGTACCACCAGTGCCAGCACCACGCATCAGGCCTACAGTGCGCCTCGCCTGTCCAGCGCTGTCGGAGCCCTCCTCCTCTCCAGCGCTGTCGGAGTCTCCCGCCTGTTTAGCGCTGTTAGAGCCTTCCTTCTCTACAGCGCTGCCGGAGTCTCCCGCCTGTTCAGAACTGCCAGTTAGCATAGAGCTGCCAGTTAGCATAGAGCTGCCAGTTAGCATAGAGCTGCCAGTTAGCATAGAGCTGCCAGTTAGCATAGAGCTGCCAGTCTGCATAGAGCTGCCAGTTAGCATAGAGCTGCCAGTCTGCAAGGAGCTGCCAGTCTGCAAGGAGCTGCCAGTCTGCAAGGAGCCGCCAGAGCTGCCTGTCTGCAGGATGCCGCCAAAGCTGCCAGTCTGCAAGGAGCCGCCAGAGCTGCCAGTCTGCAAGGAGCCGCCAGAGCTGCCAGTCTGCAAGGAGCCGCCAGAGCTGCCAGTCTGCAAGGAGCCGCCAGAGCTGCCAGTTAGCATGGAGCAGCCAGGGCCGCCAGTCAGCATGGAGCAGCCAGGGCCGCCAGTCAGCATGGAGCAGCCAGGGCCGCCAGTCAGCATGGAGCAGCCAGGGCCGCCAGTCAGCATGGAGCAGCCAGGGCCGCCAGTCAGCATGGAGCAGCCAGTCAGCATGGAGCAGCCAGTCAGCATGGAGCAGCCAGAGCAGCCAGTCAGCATGGAGCAGCCAGAGCTGCCAGTCAGCATGGAGCAGCCAGTCAGCATGGAGCAGCCAGAGCTGCCAGTCAGCATGGAGCATCCAGTCAGCATGGAGCAGCCAGAGCTGCCAGTCAGCATGGAGCAGCCAGAGCTGTCAGTCAGCATGGAGCAGCCAGTCAGCATGGAGCAGCCAGAGCTGCCAGTCGACCAGACTCTTCCAGATCTGCCAGTCGACCAGGATCTTCCAGATCTGCCAGTCGACCAGGATCTTCCAGATCTGCCAGTCGACCAGGATCTGCCAGTCAGCCAGGATCTGCCGAAACCACCAGCCAGCCAGGATCTGGTAGATTCATCAACCTGCCTGAGCTTCCTCTCACTCCTGAGCTTCCTCTCACTCCTGAGCTTCCTCTCACTCCTGAGCTTCCCCTCAGTCCCGAGCTGCCTCAGTCCCGAGCTGCCCCTCAGTCCCAATCTGCTCCTCAGTCCAGTGGGGTTCTGGGTGAGGACTACTAGGCCATGGTCGGCGGCGAGGGTGAACTATCCAGGGACGCGAGGAGAAGGGGCTAAGACATTGATTGAGTGGGGTCCACGTCCCGCGCCGGAGCCGCCACCATGGACAGACGCCCACCCGGACCCTCCCTATTGTTTTGAGGTGCGTTCGGGAGTCCGCACCTTAGGGGGGGGGTTCTGTCACACCCTGGTCAAAGTATTTTGTGTTTATCTTTATTTATTTGGTCAGGCCAGGGTGTGGCATGGGTTTTTGTATGTGGTGTGTATGTATGGGGATTGTAGCTAGTGGGGTGTTCTAGTTAAGTCTATGGCTGTCTGAAGTGGTTCTCAATCAGAGGCAGGTGTTTATCGTTGTCTCTGATTGGGAACCATATTTAGGCAGCCATATTCTTTGAGTTTGTCGTGGGTGATTGTCCTTAGTGTTAGTTTGCACCAGTTTAGGCTGTTTCGGTTTTCATTACGTTTATTATTTTGTAGTGTTTGTATTTTGATTCGTGTTTTACGTTTGTTTAATAAACATGGATCGCAATCTACACGCCGCATTTTGGTCCGACTCTCCTTCGCATCAAGAAAACCG
>NW_027258583.1:0-65460 GCF_045791955.1 Oncorhynchus clarkii lewisi
ATGTGTGGTCACCTAGATGATCATTTCAGCACCGTTCGCACTGCTTTGGGACAAGCATGGGGGACTCGTATTGATAAATCAATCAATGTCAGATTTTAGCATTCACTGAATCTCCGTTTGGCTCTTTGGTAACAATTAGGTTGGTAAAATGTTAGCTAAGTTGAGGTGAATGCTCATGATCATCTTTATTCTAGTTTGCTTATATATTAGCTGATCAGAAACATTTTCTACCATGTTATGTAGCATAACAAGTTGCCTGTCCTACATCTGACCAAAAGCTTGTCTGATAATCAATCATGTCGTACTCCTGACCAAAAGCTTGTGACTTGTCTAATAATCAATCAATGTGATTTTGTTTTTACTGTATCCCTGTCTGTATATTTGGTTAATTGATCTCTAGCTAGGCAAGTGTGGGTGGTAGCTCATTTATTTGTTTGTCATCTATCACTTATCAGAAACATTTAAGATGCAATAATGTAGGGCTGGGCGATATGGACAAAATTGTGTGTCGAGAGCACTAGTTGAGAGAGAATTTCAGCAGCCAGCCGAGCAGCACCAGTGCACGTAGTAAAAACGTTTTACCAGTTGTAGGTAGGCTGTTTAGATTGCCAGTATGCAGACACCCATTTCCAACCCCTTTGCCATAAAACATATGAACACGGTAGAACTGATATAACTGTGCTAAAAACTGGAAAACAACTTTAGGGGCACTAGAATGTGTAGATAAAGTAAATGGAGGTGGTTTAAAGTAAACTGCATTTTAATGTTGGTTTTCCTTATGGAATACCGTATCAAGTGAAGGGTTTTACGCATGCACAGTTCTTGGTTCTCGAGCGCTGAGCAAGTGGACATTTTAAATGGAAGTTATGGAACTCTCTCGCGTGCTTCTGTTATGGGAAAAACCACACAATGAAACTGACATTAAATGTGGAGAATGATACAGTTGCATCTGTTGGCCATCAAGTAGGCTATACTTTATATGCAGTTGTAGGCTACTGTAGCCTGAAATGACGATATCGCCACAGCCATTGTGTAGCCTACCTGGAGCTGGCAAACCGATTGAATAAATAGCCTATAGCTTCAGTAGATTTTAGTTGTAGCCTTGTGTTGTTAAGCAATTATTAATAGTCATGTTTAATTAATTAAATTGGTAGGTATCAATTGTGATCATGTTCACAGTTTTATTGCAAGTGTATCATTCTCCACATTTAATGTCTGTCTAATTTTGGATATTTCTCTGAAATGAGATGTTGGCCTATTAGGGGGCTATAGGATACCTGCATCTAGCTCAGCAAACCATAGTAAAGTTGAATAGTCAGATTTAGGTCTGGTATTGTCAGGTTGAATAGCTAATTATGTTTGCTCTGACGCAGTACATTTATTACCTAGCTAGTGATTAGCATTAATGATTAGCATTAGCGGCTAACAAGATTTAGGCCCAACTTGCTAAGAAAGGAGAAACTAGTTGTTTGCAGATGTAAGAAACACAAACTAGTAGTGTAATTATAGAACGCTAGTGGATTTATATTAAGAAGCAACGTGAAAACAGCACCGTTGTCATCAACATTGTTGCATGTGCTGCATTGACCATGCAGAGACTGAAGTTTTTCGTGGTCGAGGTTTAAGAAATGCACTTCTTCTACTTTGGTATAATCTCGTTGGCAACAATTATATGTGCATTCCGCCACCTACTGTACAGGTGGATAATAAAGATTCGAAACGTAGACCATTTGCAACTGGTTGAGGTGCATCCACCTCCATATCTTCAGAACTGGGGCCTCTTGCCCCTTAAACTCTCTTCACCGCCTCCACATAGGAGATTTGCTGTACAGCCCTGATCCTTGATACCTCAATCTCTTTGACCCTAACAGGCTGACTACATCGCTCGCATCGCGTGCACGAGTGTTGCAAAATACATTTTGAAATCTATATATATTCAATTATTGCACCCACACTGCTCGCGCGCGACAACAAGTGTCTGCGTTGCCAAGGGCTAAAATAGTTGTCCTGCCTCTCCCATTGGTTTACAGAAGCAGGTACCCACATGCCATCTCCTCATTGGTTATACCCACGTGGGTGACTGAAAGACGAACAAGGTCAGTAGCGGTACTGCACCTAATTTATGAAAGTTGCCAATCGCAATATAAAGTCAAGAGAAGAAAAAGGCTGGAAGGAGGAGTGATGACTAGAAACAATTTGGTTGACCATTTATGTGTGGATTAATTGGCGGAGTAGAGGACCTTGTGCATTTCAGGTAAAATAACAACCCAATGTTTATCTCAGGACAAAATAGCTAGCAAGTGCAAGCAAGCAGGCTAAATTGTCATACATGTTTAATGCTTTTCGACCTGTCCCCATAATTATATAATTGGTTTTGAGTTTATTTTGATATTTTAACCTGCGTGTCGTGATCGCGTTTGGTGTGGGGGGGCAAAATCAATTTATGCACGATGGCGCATGCTCGCAAATATGATCCCCACCACAGTTGCAACATTCAATAAAATATTCCTTCCATCTGCAAACACATGGCCAAACGTTTTACACTTCTTGCATTGTATCTTATATATCCCAATTTTAGATAGGGTGGTAAATACTCATCAAACATCAATCGTACAGATACACTTTGCTCCTTTTTCCCATTCTTCATACAGGTCAAGCAACATGCATTTAACTTTTCCTGGAATTTGTTGCCTAAGATATTGATTATCAATGTCCAACGTGATGCCAGAGAACACCTTTTACCGGTGCCCTGTTCCGGAAATCAAAGCTGTCCACTTCATGCTTTGATTAATTTGCGTGCCACGATGCACGCTCCTTCTGCTCTTTAGATACACATCATTGCATCTTTAGATGCAATCAAAGTAACTCCTGGTTACTTTGATTGCATCAACTTTTCCCAACAGCGCCTTTAAACATAATCAAGCACTTTATTTTTTAAATAAAATAACAAATAAATTACTTGAATTTCTGCTAAACTACCATTTGAATAATCGCTCAAAAGACCTGTGTTTTGAATGCATGTTTGATTAGGAAAACATTGGGATCAGTTATGGGTCTACTTTCGATAGTTTACAAGGTCCAACAAGGCACATTAGCAGCCGCAGGGTGGTCATAGGGTGTATTTTGTTAGGATGTATCAGCGTTAACAGATGTCATTGGAATATGGGCTTCTTCTGATACTGGTCTTGTGGATCATCATCAGCCTATTCAAATCGCAATTTTAAAAATGTAAATCATGGGAAAAATATGTTTAATCAAGGCCACAAATTTCTCTGGCCCAGCCAATATTGGAATCCTGGTGCAGCTAGTGTCTGCAGCTGCTGCGGATGAGAGAGAGCCGTAGTACGCTAAAAGGTGAATCTTGGTGCTGCTAGTGTCTGCTGCGGCTGAGAGAGAACTGTAGTACGCTAAAAGGTGAATCCTGGTGCTGCTAGTGTCTGCAGCTGCTGCAGCTGAGAGAGAACTGTAGTATGCTAAAAGGTGAATCCTGGTGCCGCTAGTGTCTGCAGCTGCTGCGGCTGAGAGATGGCCGTAGTACGCTAACGGGTGAATCCTGGTGACGCTATTTTTAATTTCACCTTTATTTAACCAGGTAGGCTAGTTGAGAACAAGTTCTCATTTAAAAGTTCTCATTCGGGGGCTGTTGGCCCGGCCCGGGGGCTGTTGGCCCGGCCCGGGGGCTGTTGGCCCGGGGGCTGTTGGCCCGGGTTGGAGTAGCCAGGAGGAAGGCATAGCCAGCCGTAGAGAAATGCTTATTGAAATGTTTGATTATCATGGATTTATCGGTGGTGACCATATTACTTAGCCTCAGTGCAGTGGGCAGCTGGGAGGAAGTGCTCTTGTTCTCCATGGACTTTACAGTGTCCAAAAACTTTTTGGAGTTAGCGCTACAGTATGCAAATTTCTGCTTTAATTTAGTTTGCCTGTAAAAGTTGCGCCTCAAGCAGCTCTGATTCTCAATTCTGATGTCCTTTGGGTTGTGGACCATTCTTGATACACACAGGAAACAGTTGAATGTGAAAAACCCAGCAGCGTTGCAGTTCTTGACACTCAAACCGGAGCACCTGGCACCTACTATCATTCCCCGTTCAAAGACACTTAAAAATTGAGTCTTGCCGATTAACACTCAGAATGGCACACATCTCATTCGTCTCCAAGTGTAAAAATGATTATTCAACCTGTCTCCCCTTCATCTACACTGATTTTGAAGTGAATTTAACAAGTGACATCAATAAGGCATCACAGCTTTTGCCTGGATTCACCTGTTCAATCTATGTCAGGGAAAGAGCAAGTGTTCCTAATGTTTTATACAGTCATTGTAAACATGTTTACAGATTGCACTAAAACCTAATCCAGGTGGTGAGTCACAAATGGACTTGGTCTTTTAGCAAATAGGGATATCTAATGTATATAACCCCTACCTTGTCACAACACAATTGATTGGCTCAAATGCATTGAGGAAAGAAATTCCACAATTTAACTTTTAACAAGGCAGACCTGTTAATTGAAATGCATTCCAGGTGAATGCCTCATGAAACTGGTTAAGATAATGCCAAGAGTGTGCAAATCTGTCAAGGCAAAGTGTGGCTACTTTGAAGAATGTCAAATATTAAATATATTTAGTTTTGTTTAACACATTTGTTACTACATGATTCCATATGTGTTATTTCATTAGAACAGAGACCCGTGTTTAATGTCTTCACTGTTATTCTACAATGTAGACAATTAGTCAAAATAAAGAAAAACCCTTTAATAAGTAGGCTTTTCCAAACATTTGACCGGTACTGTATATGCACACTATATATATATATATATATATAGTACTTTCTGGAAGTATTCAGACCCCTTGACTTTTTCCACATTTTGTAAAGTTACAGCCTTATTCTAAAATGTATTAGATAAATGTTTTCCCTCCTCAAACTGCACACAATTCCCCATAATGACAAAGCAAAAACAGATTTTTAGAAATGTTTGCTAATTTATTTGTTGCAGAACAGAAGTACCTTATTTACATAAGTATTCAAACCCTTTGTTATGAGACTTGAAATTGAGCTCAGGCACATCCTGCTTCCTTTTATCATCCTTGAGATGTTTCTACAACTTGATTGGAGTTCACCTGTGGTGAATTCAGTTAATTAGACATGATTTGGATAGACACACACGTGTCTATTTAAGGTTCCACAGTTGACAGCACATGTCAGAGCAAAAACCAAGCCATGGGGTCAAAGGAATTGTCTGTAGAGGTCCAAGACAGGATTGTGTCAAGGCACAGATCTGGGGAAGGCTACCAATTTTTTGTTTTACTGCATTGAAGGTCCCCAAGAACACAGTGGCCTCCATCATTCTTAAATTAAAGAAGTTTGGAACCACAAAGACTTCCTAGAGCTGGTCGCCCAGCCAAACCTGAGCAATCGGGGGAGAAGGGCCTTGGTCAGGGAGGTGACCAAGAACCCAGTGGTCACTCTGACAGAGCTCCAGAGTTCCTCTGTGGAGATGGGACAACCTTCCAGAAGGACAACCATCTCTGCAGCACTCCACCAATCAGGCCTTTATGGTAGAGTGGACAGACGGAAGCCTCTGCTCTGAAAAAGGCACATGACAGTCTGCTTGGAGTTTTCCGAAAGGCACCTAAAGGACTCTCAGATCATGAGAAACAAGATTCTTTGGTCTGATGAAACCAAGATTGAACTCTTTGACCTGAATGCCAAGCGTCACGCCTGGAAGAAACCTGGCACCATCCCTACGGTGAAGCATGGTAGTGGCAGCATCATGCTGTGGGGATGTTTTTTAGCAGCAGGGACGGGAGACTAGTCAGGATCGAGAGAAAAGATGAACTGAGCAAAGCACAGTGAGATCTTTGATGAAAATATCAGTGGCCCACCCAAAGCCCGGACTTGAACCTAATCGAACATCTCTTGAGAGACCTGAAAATAGCTGGGTAGCGATCCTCCCCATCCAACCTGACAGAGCTTGAGAAGATCTGCAGAGAAGAATTGGAGAAACTCCCCAAATTCAGTTGTGCCAAGCTTGTAGCGTCATACCCAAGAATCGAGGCTGTAATCGCTGCCAAAGGTGCTTCAACAAAGTACTGAGTAAAGGGTCTGAATACTTGTGTAAATGTGATATGTTTGTTTTGTTCCATTTATAAATGTGCAATAAAAAATGTACTTGTTTTTGCTTATCATTATGGGTTATTGTGTGTAGATTGATGATAAAAATAAACAATGTAATCAATTTTAGTATAAGGTGTTAACGTAACAAAATGTGTTAAAAGTGAAGGGGTTTGAATTCTTTCCTAATGCACTGTGTATGTGCAGTTGAAGTTGGACGTTTACATACACTTAGGTTGGAGTCATTAAATTTTTTTATTTTTTTATTTTTCAACCACTCCACAAATGTCTTGTTAACAAACTATAGTTTTGGCAAGTCTGTTAGGACATCTACTTTGTGCATGACACAAGTCATTTTTCCAAAAATTGTTTACTGACAGATTATTTAACTTATAATTCACTGTATCACAATTCCAGTGGGTCAGAAGTTTACATACACTAAGTTGACTGTGTCTTTAAACAGCTTGGAAAATTCCAGAAAATTATGTCATGGCTTTAGAAGCTTCTGATAGGCTAATTGACTTAATTTGAGCCAATCAGAAGCTTCTAAAGCAATGACATCAGTTTAATATGAGGAGCAGCTGGACATGTTCTAACCCCTTGTGACAGTCAGTGTTTTACCATAAAGCTCTTTCCCTCATCCTAGTATAGAACCCAGTGTAGTTCATGCTCATCTTCTTCATCAGCAGCGTGATTCATTCTATATTTTTACTTTTGTGTGTGTGTTTGTGTGTGCTACCAACCATGATCGATAGGACGTCCTCACAAAATCAATACATTTTCATGAAATAGGGCCTACCTTGTTGGTTTTTCCCTGACCTTAACACTAACACTGCATTTTTCATGGGTATAGAAACTATTCCTAGTCCTCTCACTGTGGGTTGAAGGTGAAAACAGTTCTAATAAGGTGGCTTTCTTAAAAGGTTTGCCGTTGCACTGAGAAATAAAAGAGCAACCAGCTGAACAAATGTTGTCATCACGACCAGTCAGAGGAAATCGCTTTGAGGCACAGGAGGTCACGCATGCATGAAATGTGGTGACACATGAAAAGGTTTCTAACATAGTTCCCCTCTCTCTTAGACCATGCTCATTGCTAAAATATCAAAGGGAGTACTGAGCTGTCTCTCTCATTGTAAGTGAGTTGCAGAGTGGAGACATTGTTGAAAACAACAAGGCTAACCTAATTTTACTGCAGGGTGTGTAGTGAGGTGCTTATCAGTAGCGCTAGTGGCATCATGCAGGCAGTGCACGCCGAGCATGTGCAATTCAAATGGCTTTCCCCCTTTGTCTGTCTTCGCCCATCTTTCTCTAGGGACTGCCATGAAAAGATAGCAAGTTTCGACAGATGTAACAGAATGGGGAGTGAACTTTGATGTATTCCTGCAGAGAGCTGGGCTGGGTTGTTTGTGTTACATACTCTGATTAATCCATCATTAAGTGGATTTTAGACCGCTTCCCATTTCTCAACTATTCCACAAGACAGGGATTTCACGCTCCCAACTTTTGTAGTTTATCTTTGGAATAATTTACATGCTACTGTAACACCCCTTCCTCTCTAAGCCGATCAACTGAAACAAGACGAGCTGGAAGTGAAATTGGCCCCCTCTCTGTGTGCTATTAAAAATCCAAGTGAAAACTCTTCTTTTTTTTCTTTTTTTTGAGATCCTCTTAACAATCATATGCAGTGGTACTCAGATTTTGGAAATAATTTTGCCCATTTTGTAATTTCAGAATTTGGCCATTCACGTCACGTTTATGATCATTTCATAGAGTGGTTAAAGGGATACTTTGGGATTTTGGCAATGATGCCCTTTACTGTATCTATTGCCCTAGTCAGATGAACTTGGATACCATTTTTTTTTCTCTCTGCATCCAGTTTAAAGGAAGTTAGAGGTAGTTACGTGAGCCAATGCTAACTAGCGTTAGTGCAATGACTAGCTTGCTAGCAGTTACCATAAACTTCCAGTCTATGTGCTAATGCTAGTTAGAAATTGTGCTAACACTAGTTAGCAACTACCTTTAAACCTCACGCAGAGACATACAAATGGTTTCCACAAGTTTAATTTCTACCTGTAGGTAGGGGTGACTATGCATAGATAATAAACAGCGAGAAGCAACAGTGTACAAAACAAATGAAGGGGGGTGGGGGGGTCAATGTAATAGTCCGGTGGCCATTTTATTAGTTGTTCAGCAGTCTTATGGCTTGGGGGTAGAAGCTGTTAAGAAGCCTTTGTCCTAGACTTGTCGCTCCGGTACCGCGTGCTGTGCTGTAGCAGAGGAAACAGTCTGACTTGGGTGATGGAAGTCTCTGACGGGTGTCAGTGTGTTTCAGCCTTACTTCAGGATGGTGTGTGTTTGTTAGCCATACTGTAGGGCTGTGTGTGTGTATTTCAGCCGTACTGTAGGACTGTGTGTGTTTCAGCTATACTGTAGGTGTCAGTTATGGATACACCGATATTACATTTTTGTCCGATACCGATATCTTATGGCCAGGGGTTCCGCTAGCGGCACCCCTCGACAACATTCCGCTGAAAAGGCAGGGAAATTCAAAAATATTTTTTTGAAATATGTAACTTTCATACATTAACAAGTGCAATACACCAAATGAAAAATACACAACTTGTTAATCTACCCATCGTGTCCGATTTTCAAAAAGGCTTTACAGCGAAAGCACAATATATGATTATGAGAGCCAAGTCACAAAAATACACACAGCCATTTTTCCACCTCCAAGATAGGAGTCACAAAAAGCAGAAATATAGATAAAATTAATCACTAACCTTTGATCTTCATCAGATGACACTTATAGGACATCATGTTACACAATACATGTATGTTTTGTTCGATAAAGTGCATATTTATATCCAAAAAATCTGTTTACTTTGGCACGTTACGTTCAGTAATGTTTTGCTTCCAAAACATCCGATGATTTTGCAGAGCGCCACATCAATTTGCAGAAATACTCATAATAAACATTGATAAAAGATACAACTGTTATTCACAGAATTACAGATATACCTCTCCTTAATGTATTAATGCAACCGCTGTGTCAGATTTCAAAAAAACTTTACGGAAAAAGTAAACCATGAAATAATCTGAGTACGGCGCTTAGACAACAAACCAAGCAATACAGATATCCGCCATGTTGGAGTCAACAGAAGTCAGACATAACATTATAAATGTTCACTTACCTTTGATGATCTTCATCGGAATGCACTCCCAGGAATCCCAGTTCCACAATAAATTTGATTTGATTTGTTCGATAAAGTTCATCTTTATGTCCAAATACCTCCTTTTTGTTTGTGCGTTCAGCCCAGTAATCCAAATTCATGACGCACGAGCAGACAAAGTCAAAAAGTTCCGTTAGTCCGTAGAAACATGTCAAGCGAAGTATAGAATCAATCTTTAGGATGTTTTTAACATAAATCTTCAATAATGTTCCAACCTGAGAATTATTTTGTCTTCACAAATGCAATGGAACAGAGCTAACAACTCTCACGTGAACCCGCGTCACGAGCTCATGGCACTCTGCCAGACCACTGACTCATTCAGCTCCCATTCCCCCCTCCTTCACAGTAGAAGCATTAAACAAGGTTCTAAAGACTGTTGACATCTAGTGAATGCCTTAGGAAGTGCAATTTGACCCCATAGACACTGTGTATTCGATAGGCCAAGAGTTGGAAAAACTACAAACCTCAGATTTCCCACTTCCTGGTTGGATTTTTCTCAGGTTTTTGCCTGCCATATGAGTTCTGTCATACTCACAGACATCATTCGAACAGTTTTTTTTAGAAACTTCAGTGTTTTCTATCCAAATCTACTATTAATATGCATATATTAGCAACTGGGGACTGAGTAGCAGGCAGTTTACTCTGGGCACGCTTTTCATCCAAGTGTGAAAATGCTGCCCCCTATCCCAAACAGGATATCCAATATTTTCCTTGCCAAAAAAAACTATACCGATATTTATAATTTTAGCGGCCTTTTAAGCATTCTAGGGAAATAGTTGAAACACACACAGAGACCAAAAAGTTATTTTGTTGACATTTACGTATGTCCCCATTTACGTATGTTTACCAGTAAAACATAATCAAAATCGATTTCTTTCACTTACTTGCTGTGCTGTTTCGTTGTTCATTTGTTCAGTCTCAACCAGGAATTCATCATGCATGTCAACCAGTGAAGTTTCAGCTCTGTCTGTCCGTGGCCTCTCTTCCTCTATGCGCAGTCACTCTGTCCATTTCCATCTTGTTCAGCTGTGTTTGTAACATTTCACGTATACCCTGTTTCTTGTCTGCATCGAAGTAGCGGTCCTTGTACCTAGCATTGAGCATGGTGGCGACACAGTAAAGAGGCTCAGAGAGAATGCCACCGAATCGCTTGCTCACAGCCTCTACAGTCGTGGCCAAAAGTTTTGAGAATGACACACACGAAGTAAGTAAATAAGTTTGCTGCTTCAGTGTCTTTAGATATTTTTGTCAGATGTTACTATGGAATACTGAAGTATAATTACAAGCATTTCGTAATGATGCAAAGAGTCAATATTTGCGGTGTTGACCCTTCTTTTTCAAGACCACTGCAATCCGCCCTGGCATGCTGTCAAATAACTTCTGGGCCCCACTGATGGCAGCCCATTCTTGCATAATCAATGCAATGCAGAATTTGTGGGTTTTTGTTTGTCTACCCGCCTCTTGAGGATTGACCACAAGTTCTCAATGGGATTAAGGTCTGGGGAGTTTCCTGGCCATGGACCCAAAATATCAATGTCTTGTTCCCCGAGCAACTTAGTTATCACTTTTGCCTCATGGCAAGGTGCTCCATCATGCTGGAAAAGGCATTGTTTGTCACCAAACTGTTCCTGGATGGTTGGGAGAAGTTGCTCTTGGAGGATGTGTTGGTTCCATTCTTTATTCATGGCTGTTTTCTCAGGCAAAATTGTGAGTGAGCCCACTCCCTTGGCTGAGAAGCAACCCCACACATGAATGGTCAGGATGCTCAGCATTGCTTGCTGTTTGAGGTTTTAGGCTGGGGCTATATAAATAGATTTGATTTGATAGAGGACTGAGGGTCTTCCAAATATTGAAAGTGTGTAAATAGTTACCCATGTTATTTTGTAAATGTGTGTATATATATATATATTTTTTTTTTCTTCTTTTTTTTAAAATCCATAATTTTTCAAACAAAAAAATCCTAAATTTTTTGGGGGGGGGTGTGTGTTAGAATACCATTTTGGTATTTTGTATATAGTTATTTGTTTCAAAATGTATACCTTCACCAATTTGGCCACTTGGGTACATTTGGGCTACTTGTGTGGGACACCTGGGTGACTTCATGTCATGTAGCACACTCATTTTGGAAGTTATCATTCTGAAACTTTGCACACGTACTGTTGCCCTCTTATATTTTTCTCTGAAATTGTCCCCATCATCCTATCTGAATGTTTGTTTTATCTTGTTCATTTTAAAGATGATGATGATATAAAAATAAAAAAACATATGTTTTTTTTCATTTTATCTCCTACATTCAATTCACATTTACACAAACTTCAGAATGTTTTCTTTCAAATGGTACCAAGAATATGCATATCCTTGGTTCTGTGCCTGAGCTACAGGCTGTTAGATTTGGGTATGTCTTCAGGTGGAAATTGCACAAAGTAGGGGAGGAGCTGCAAGAGGTTAAAAACAAATTCTGAGGTCTTGGCTGATTTTCCCTCCAATTGACTCAAATTATGTCAATTGGCCTATCAGAAGCTTCTAAAGCCATGACATCATTTTCTGGAATTTTCCAAGCTGTTTAAAGGCACAGTCAACTTAGTGTATGTAAACTTCTGACCCACTGGAATTGTGATACAGTGAATTATAAGTTAAATAATCTGTCAGTAAACAATTTTTGGAAAAATGACTTGTGTCATGCACAAAGTAGATGTCCTAACCGACTTGCCAAAACTATAGTTTGTTAACAAGAAATTTGTGGAGTGGTTGAAAAAGAGTTTACATATACACACACACACACACACACACACACACACACACACACACACACACACACACGTAATCGTAGATCTGTGCAGAGGCAAAGTTTGGTAACAGAATTATGGCTAAATCTCCAGAAACTCAGAAAGAATGGGGTGGCGTCAGCTGTAGGGCTGTGACGGCTGTGCAATTCATATTAAAAGATGTATGCATAAAGAATGGGGTGGCGTCAGCTATAGGGCTGTGACAGCTGTAGAATTAATATTAAAAGATGTATGCAGAAAGAATGGGGTGGCGTCAGCTATAGGGCTGTGACGGCTGTGGAATTCATATTAAAAGATGTATGCAGAAAGAATGGGGTGGCGTCAGCTATAGGGCTGTGACGGCTGTGGAATTTGAGGTTACGGTAATTGGCCAGGCCAATGTTACACGGTCACTGACATAACAGTTCAGGGTGGCTTTTCTCTGCAACTTCCCTATTACCATTACACTTTATCAGTAGCATTTCATTATTATTATTATTCAAGTTTTTACCTCTAACTATTAATCTAGTATAAAAATTAAGAAATGTCCGATAGGAGAGGATTGTCCTATTTTCGTACAAACACAATTTAACGCATAGGCTATCAGACTCAAAATAAATGTGCGATTTCACTATTGCATTACACTTCGTTACTGGTTTTTCCTTTTTCATAGATTTTTTTGTATTGTTTCATGTGTACATTTTGTTTTACATGTACATTTTGTTTAAATGTACAGTATGTTACCGTTGTTTTAGGCCTAAAAAAAGGGAGGTTGCAGTTTGGTTTGTAAACTTGTTTACATGGATGCTTCTGAATAAAAACCTATTTGAAACAAGCCGTTACGTTTCGTTATTATCATGGCATTTCATTATTATTATTAAGGTTACTTATGAATCTACAAATTAAGAAATGCCAGACTGGACCTGAATCTGTCACATTTTCGTATTGACACAGCATGACAGAGTCAAAGTAAAGATATATGCCTTCCTTGTCTGTTGGATTTTCTGCATATAAAATGTTTTAATCTGGATTCTATTTCGACGCCAAAACCATGAAGTCTGATTTGGTTTTCTCCCACTTTCCTCTAACTATTTGTGGAACGTCCCTAACCCTGCTGCTGCTTTCATTCGATGGCAGTGGCATTAGTATATGTTCTTCAAATAGAGGATGGCGTAATGAGAGAAGTAATATTGCATAAGCTACTGAAAATAGGCCTTTTACAAGATCAAGTCATGGCAGGAGTTTTGGATTCTTATTAAATGGATGGAGTCCATACAGGCTACTTTAGGAAACTTTCTGAATGGACATATAATGTAAACTCGTACATCGCCTTGGTCCGTACAATTGCCCTTTATTTTAGCGCCCCAAAAACGTAATACTTCAAGATCAACTGTAATGTCAATACTATTGTAAAGCACAATTTCTCTCCTTTCCAACAAAATCAATTACATGACCTAAACGCTGCCTGTTTCTGCATGATTCAAGCAGGCAATGAGCCCCGTCGGGTCTTTTTAAAAATGGCGGGTGGGGAAGCGAAACTAATGCGTGATAGTGAGAAGGACAGATGTCGTGTGGGTAAATTGCTTTTTTCACTCGATCTGTCCAACTTATCTTATCGCCTCTAAAATGTAAATAAAACACTATAAAGAGTTTATATAATGTGTCATTACATACCTATTTGAAGGTTTGTGTCGAATTTGAATCGGGTTTTTAGGGCGGTGCTAAAGTGATCTTAGAAGTAAACAGCTGCTTTGAGAAAGATGATCGCGTGCAATGATGACGCATAAAATGACATGATATCCCCCCTTACCCCTGTCATTGTCCATTTCTTGTTTCTAAAGGATGAGAGAAGTGCTACACCTGGTGGAGAGAGATTGTAAGACAGAAATAGTAGCTTTAAGCGTGCTGTACGTTATGACACGTCAAGATGTAACAGTTTTTTTCAACTTTTCTCCAATACTATAGAGCCGTTACCATGTCGATCAACGCTTTAATAGAAACCTTGTGTTCTCTAGGCACCAAACTAAAGCCAGACTGATATATCGGTTGACCGATATTATCTGCCAATGTTGGCCTTTTTTGGCTTTTACAGATATATCGGTATCGATCTTTAAACCACAGATATTATTTAAAACAAAATGGGGGCTCGTCCGGGATCTTGTTTCCCACGCTCTAATCACCTTCCCTGAAGCTCTGCTGTGCCCAGATATTTGAGTGTTCAAGAGACAATTTTTGTAGTAGAGTTTCTGTCATTGACATCCACCCAGAGGTGTTATAAGGTTGGAGAAATCTTTTTAAAAGTTGCATTAATACGCAGGCTTAAACATTTTTTTTAAAGCCATGGACTTTAAGTTGGAAACATTTGTGAAAAACCATACATGGGAGATGCTAGATAAATATACAAAGGCAAATCTGCTCATCATTGAGGGTCAAGCAGGTGGAAGACTACACCCCGTAGACAGGCAATTGAGGGAGTCAGAACTAAAGGCAAAGTTGGAGCAACAGAAACTAATGTTCGAGGGAAAGACGAGGTGCAGCCAAACATAAAAAATGTGAGAATGCCATTCGAGATAGATATGGAAGCACTCTACATTCAGTCAGGCCACCCTGTACCCTCTACGGAGTTTGATCTTGGTCGGAACAGCCGGCTTGTACCACCTTTCAACGAAAAGGAGGTTTGGAATTGTATTTGACTGTGTTTGAGCAGATTGCCATGTCCCTAAAATGGCCAGATGATATCTGGTCACTGCTCCTCCAAAGTGTTCTGGTGGGAAAAGCTCAGAAATTGTCAGTGGTGGGAAAAATACCCAATTGTCATACTTGAGTAAAAGTAAAGATACCTTAATAGAAAATTTACTCTGGTAAAAGTGAAAGTCACCCAGTAAAATACTAATTGAGTAAATGTCTAAAAGTATTTGGTTTTAAATATGCTTAAGTATCAAAAGTAAATGTAATTGCTAAAATATACTTAAGTATCAAAAGTAAAAGTATAAATCATTTAAATTTCCTTATTTTCAGCAAACACGACGGCACAGTTGTCTTTATTTGTTTTTTACGGATTGCCAGGAGCATACATTTAGATCTGAAGCTGTTAGTAGCCCCAACACACACACAGCAGCCTGCTAATGTCCAATTGACCAGTGTAGAAATACACTGCTCAAAAAAATAAAGGGAACACTTAAACACAATGTAACTCCAAGTCAATCACACTGTCCACTTAGGAAGCAACACCGATTGACAATAAATTTTACATGCTGTTGTGCAAATGGAATAGACAACAGGTGGAAATTATAGGCAATTAGCAAGACACCGCCAATAAAGGAGTGGTTCTGCAGGTGGTGACCTCAGACCACTTCTCAGTTCCTATGCTTCCTGGCTGATGTTTTGGTCACTTTTGAATGCTGGCGGTGCTTTCACTCTAGTGGTAGCATGAGACGGAGTCTGCAACCCACACAAGTGGCTCAGGTAGTGCAGCTCATCCAGGATGGCACATCAATGCGAGCTATGGCAAGAAGGTTTGCTGTGTCTGTCAGCGTAGTGTCCAGAGCATGGAGGCGCTACCAGGAGACAGGCCAGTACATCAGGAGACGTGGAGGAGGCCGTAGGAGGGCAACAACCCAGCAGCAGGACCGCTACCTCCACCTTTGTGCAAGGAGGAGCAGGAGGAGCACTGCCAGAGCCCTGCAAAATGACCTCCAGCAGGCCACAAATGTGCATGTGTCTGCTCAAACAGTCAGAAACAGGCTCCATGAGGGTGGTATGAGGGCCCGACGTCCACAGGTGGGGGTTGTGCCTACAGCCCAACACCGTGCAGGACGTTTGGCATTTGCCAGAGAACACCAAGATTGGCAAATTCGCCACTTGCGCCCTGTGCTCTTCACAGATGAACGCAGGTTCACACTGAGCACATGTGACAGACGTGATAGTCTGGAGACGCCGTGGAGAACGTTCTGCTGCCTGCAACATCCTCCAGCATGACCGGTTTGGCGGTGGGTCAGTCATGGTGTGGGGTGGCATTTCTTTGGGGGGCCGCATGCCACGAGCCCTCCATGTGCTCGCCAGAGGTAGCCTGACTGCCATTAGGTACCGAGATGAGATCCTCAGACCCCTTGTGGGGACCATATGCTGGTGCGGTTGGCCCTGGGTTCCTCCTAATGCAAGACAATGCTAGACCTCATGTGGCTGGAGTGTGTCAGCAGTTCCTGCAAGAGGAAGGCATTGATGCTCCCCAGACCTGAATCCAATTGAGCACATCTGGGACATCATGTCTCGCTCCATCTACCAACGCCACGTTGCACCACAGACTGTCCAGGAGTTGACGGATGCTTTAGTCCAGGTCTGGGAGGAGATCCCTCAGGAGACCATCCGCCACCTCATCAGGAGCATGCCCAGGCGTTGTAGGGGTTGTCATACAGGCACGTGGAGGCCACACACACTACAAAGCCTCATTTTGACTTGTTTTAAGGACATTACATAAAAGTTGGATCAGCCTGTAGTGTGGTTTTCCACTTTAATTTTGAGTGTGACTCCAAATCCAGACCTCCATGGGTTGATAACTTTGATTTCCATTGATAATTTGTGTGTGATCTTGTTGTCAGCACATTCAACTATGTAAAGAAAAAATATTTTAATAAGAATATTTAATTAATTCAGATCTATGATATGTTATTTTAGTGTTCCCTTTATTATTTTGAGCAGTGTATATTCTCCAATCTGCTGTTTTGATCCTCAGTATTGATTTGGAATCCTCATGCGAATTCCCCTTTTACTTTTAATCGATAGCGTTAAAATGAGATATAGACTCTCCATGGTCTAATTACAAACTTTCATAGATGACAGGTGGTGCACACACACCGCGTATAGTCAGCTAACGCACTTTTGTACATCGCGCTGTAACGTACAATTTACTGTATTTTTTTTAAAGGTTTGTGTGGAATTTGAATCTGGTTTTTAGGGCTGGTTTTTAGGGCGGCACTAAAGTTATCTTCAGAGAAGTAAACAGCAGCTTTTGAGATGATGGCTTGCAGTGATGACACAAAAAATGAATGCATTCAGTTGTACAATTAACTAGGTATCCCCCTCACCCTGTTCTACATCTAATGGAAAGAGTCTGTACGACACAGAATGAGTTGCATAATGCGTGCAGTACGTTACGTCATGACACGTCACAATTTAACGTACAGCGTCACAGGAGTCCGTTTTTTTCAACTTTTCTCCAATACTTTCGGGCTATTACCATGTCAAACAATGCTTGAATAGAAACGTAGTTCACACCCCAGATTTTGATGCCAGCACAGAAACTACAGTCCCATCTATAGTCCCATTTAGTTTTCATTGCAGCCTCGTTTGAATGCCGCGGTTGCGCAAATTTGTACGGTATGGGTTCATCAACAGTACTATCAGAAACCCAACACATACACACACACAGGAAAGAGCTTTCTCCCTGAGGGGACTGTTAAATATCCTGCTACGATGGGCCCCAATGATGTTTCATTAGGCAGGTTCCCCTATACTGAGCAGAGTCGTGACCGTGAAGCCCTCGGACCAATCGATATCTTTGGTGTACATTGCCATCTACCAGTCTAATTGGCTCGACTTGCCTAGTTACATAAAGGGTAAATTAATAAGCAAGTGATTTCAGTGTCACGTTTTGTCTTGTTCTTTGCAGTTCCTGTCAACATTGTCACCGGCAGCACAAGACCAGGCTCCCAGGTAAGGATGCTTTTTTTTGCTTCATTGCATCATGGTGCCCCAATTATAGTAATTTGACTCTGACTTTATTTTGAGTGCCTGTTGCTAATTTCGGCTGATTGGAATGCTTCTCATGTTTCTACCCAGTTCCCTCATCAACCCCTTTTTAAAGGTTTCTAACAACCACTTGATCAATGGCCTCCGGGTCAAATCACACTATTGCTACAAATCCTTACCCTTTTTATCTCTTCTCTCTCTCGGGTATTTACCGTTGCTCTTGCTGTTCTTTTCCTCTTTTCCTTTTTTTGTTTTCAATCAGTCCTGTGTACTCACCTCAATAAATAATGAGGGTGTTCAGTCACTCTAATTGTTATCAGTGCGAGGGGAACTCTGACAGAAGTGCTCATGGTAGAGCTGCTTAGCTTCACACACTGCTCCGACATTCTCACTCTGTTTACCTAGTGTCCGCAGTTTCTGCCTTCCACTTCTGCATTCTCGCGCTCGTGTCCTCCCCCACATACGTTCACAGTTTTTATATCATGTTTTTTCATCAGTCTTTTATCAGTTTAAAACGGTGCCAGGTAGAGAAAAAAGTCAGACGTAAAAAAAACTACTGTGAAATCTAAAGGAAGGAGACTGTACCCAGAGACAGCGAGCGGTTGACTCTCGTTTGCATTTGCCCCCACGGCTCAAGCTGCAGTCACAGGCAACAGACAGCTTTTGACCACTGGTTTAAACTTCAAAGGATTTTTGTTTGACTCCAAACTTTGGTTGCTTTGTGAATCTATTTCACTAACCACGTTTCAATCCACAGTTTTTATGTGAGTGAAGTCCTACCATATGAAACAAAATCACGACAGCTGTAATGGAAACAGGAAGTTATGGTACAATTTGATTAATGCCAACCGATAATTTATTCGTTCCACATGCTGGGATCTTTTTGTGTCTGTAAAATTAATTATGGGAGAAATTGAGGTGGAAAGACCTTTATGCACAAAAGTGTGTGTGTGTATATGTATATATATATATATATATACACACACACACACACACACACACACACACACACACACACACACACACACACACACACACACACACACACACACACACACACACACACACACAGTGTCTTGCGAAAGTATTCGGCCCCCTTGAACTTTGCGATCTTTTGCCACATTTCAGGCTTCAAACATAAAGATATAAAACTGTATTTTTTTGTGAAGAATCAACAACAAGTGGGACACAATCATGAAGTGGAACGACATTTATTGGATATTTCAAACTTTTTTAACAAATCAAAAACTGAAAAATTGGGCGCGCAAAATTATTCAGCCCCTTTACTTTCAGTGCAGCAAACTCTCTCCAGAAGTTCAGTGAGGATCTCTGAATGATCCAATGTTGACCTAAATGACTAATGATGATAAATACAATCCACCTGTGTGTAATCAAGTCTCCGTATAAATGCACCTGCACTGTGATAGTCTCAGAGGTCCGTTTTAAAGCGCAGAGAGCATCATGAAGAACAAGGAACACACCAGGCAGGTCCGAGATACTGTTGTGAAGAAGTTTAAAGCCGGATTTGGATACAAAAATATTTCCCAAGCTTTAAACATCCCAAGGAGCACTGTGCAAGCGATAATATTGAAATGGAAGGAGTATCAGACCACTGCAAATCTACCAAGACCTGGCCGTCCCTCTAAACTTTCAGCTCATACAAGGAGAAGACTGATCAGAGATGCAGCCAAGAGGCCCATGATCACTCTGGATGAACTGCAGAGATCTACAGCTGAGGTGGGAGACTCTGTCCATAGGACAACAATCAGTCGTATATTGCACAAATCTGGCCTTTATGGAAGAGTGGCAAGAAGAAAGCCATTTCTTAAAGATATCCATAAAAAGTGTTGTTTAAAGTTTGCCACAAGCCACCTGGGAGACACACCAAACATGTGGAAGAAGGTGCTCTGGTCAGATGAAACCAAAATTGAACTTTTTGGCAACAATGCAAAACGTTATGTTTGGCGTAAAAGCAACACAGCTGAACACACCATCCCCACTGTCAAACATGGTGGTGGCAGCATCATGGTTTGGTCCTGCTTTTCTTCTGCAGGGACAGGGAAGATGGTTAAAATTGATGGGAAGATGGATGGAGCCAAATACAGGACCATTCTGAAAGAACCTGATGGAGTCTGCAAAAGACCTGAGACTGGGACGGAGATTTGTCTTCCAACAAGACAATGATCCAAAACATAAAGCAAAATCTACAATGGAATGGTTCAAAAATAAACATATCCAGGTGTTAGAATGGCCAAGTCAAAGTCCAGACCTGAATCCAATCGAGAATCTGTGGAAAGAACTGAAAACTGCTGTTCACAAATGCTCTCCATCCAACCTCACTGAGCTCGAGCTGTTTTGCAAGGAGGAATGGGAAAAAATGTCAGTCTCTCGATGTGCAAAACTGATAGAGACATACCCCAAGCGACTTACAGCTGTAATCGCAGCAAAAGGTGGCACTACAAAGTATTAACTTAAGGGGGCTGAATAATTTTGCACGCCCAATTTTGTTAAATTTTGTTAAAAAAGTTTGAAATATCCAATAAATGTCGTTCCACTTCATGATTGTGTCCCACTTGTTGTTGATTCTTCACAAAAAATACAGTTTTATATCTTTATGTTTGAAGCCTGAAATGTGGCATAAGGTCGCAAAGTTCAAGGGGGCCGAATACTTTCGCAAGGCACTGTATATACTGAACAAGAATATAAACGCAACATGCAACAATTCCAGGAATTGTATACATTACAGACAGAAATACTCTTCAGTTTAATCAGCTGGCTGGTCTCAGACGATCCTGAAGGTGAAGAAGCCAATGGAGGAGGTCCTGGTCTGGCTTGGTTACACGTTGTCTGCGGTTGTGAGGCCAATTGGACGTACTGCCAAATTCTCTAAAACAACGTTGGAGGCCGCTTATGGTAGAGAAATAAACATTAAATTCTCTTACCACAGCTCTGGTGAACATTCCTGCAATCAGTATGCCAATTGCAGGCTCCCTCAAAACATGAGACATCTGTGGATTTGTGTTGTGTGACAAAAGTGCACAATTTAGAGTGGCCTTTTATTGTCCACAGCACAAGGTGCACCTGTGTAATGATCATGGTGTTTAATATGCCACAGCTGTCAGGTGGATGGATTATCTTGGCAAAGGAAAAATGCTCACTAACAGGGATGGAAGCACATTTCTGCATTCAAATTGAGAAAAATACGTTTTTAGGATCTTTTGTTTCAGCTCATGAAACGTGTTTATTTTTGTTCAATGTGAAAACGATCATATCGAAATGAAGTCACGCCGTGATATGGCGTGGTCCTCCCACTACGACTCGGAGTGGTCCTCGCTAAATAAAAATATTTGTTCTTATCCATAATAATCTCATCATGTAGGCTAGGTGTCAAGACCAGAGTAGGCACAGTTGATATTTAACTCAACAATTGAATTTGAGATTTCAATTTTTTATTTTTTATGATATGCACTATGTCATCACTCACATTTTCTTCATGCAGATTTTTTAATATTCACATGAATATCTGTCGGCAATTGGATGGAAACCTAGCCACTGATGTATTTCCATTCCTGTGCAACTTTCATCTATTTTATAGGCGTGCACGTACATGCTCATTAGGGTTGGGCGATATTACAATAGCATCGTATTTTGACAATAATTGACTGTCATCGTAGATGGTGATGACATCATAATCCAACCTCAGGGTGTTTTTCAAATATCTATTCGATAATATATCAACTGGGACATTCGGCTTTTCACTAGGACCGGGAGTATGGCCGCCTTTCTCTTTTGCGCACAACTCACTCTGAGAGCCCCCACCGATCCACTTACGCAATGTGGTCATTCACGCTCATTCTTCAAAATGAAAGCCTGAAACTGTCTAAAGGCTGTTGACACCTTCGGGAAGCCATAGAAAAAGGAATCTGGTTGATATCCCTTTAAATGGGCAATATGGATGCATAACAACAGAGAGGTTTCAAAAACAGGGGCACTTCCTGATTGGATTTTCCTCAGGTTTTAGCCTGCAATATCAGTTCTGTTATACTCACAGACAATATTTTGACAGTTTTGGAAACTTTAGTGTTTTTTCTATCCTAATCTGTCAATTATATGCATATTCTAGCATCTGGTCCTGAGAAATAGGCAGTTTACTTTGGGAACGTTATTTTTCCAAACATAAAATAGTGCCCCCTAGCTTCAAGAGGTTTTAACAAAAAGTCTTTAAAAAAAAGTTTACTCATCTTTAGTCATACGAGTTACCACACCCGGTCTCAGGGATGTCTTACTCTGGAAAGTCGTTTGAACTAACTAAGTTAGGTCAATCAGCTTTTATTTGTAGAGCAATCTTAAAAATAAATGTTATGTTCTGCTGCCTCTTGGGCAATTCAGAAAGCTGATTGAGGACTTGATTAGAGATTATTTTGTTATGACTGTTTTTCTTTACGCTTGCATTTTAGATTTAGATCTATCTTCTGTAATATATGTAATTCAGTGCTCATCTGTAAATAAAAAGACCTTGGTCTCAGTAGGACTCCCTTATAAAATGAAGATATATAAAATGTTTTTTATTTAAAAAAACTATTACAGCATATTGGCTGACTTTCATTCATATTCCATTCAACCAGCTCAATATAATATCAATAGGTTTAGGCTACATTAAAGTTTGCCTATACGCTTCATGAGGTTGCTACAGCAAGCCTATGAATGACATTTTACAATTTAGGTGCACAGGTCAAGAGAACATTTTGAGTAATCAAGGTGACAGTGACACATTCAATACCACCATGCACACTCTTGCCTACAGCTAGCTGATCTAGTGTGTAATCATTAGTCCATCAGTTGCAAATGAGAGTTTGAGTTTCTTTTAGACAAATGCTGGTATATTTAGCCCTATTTGGTTCTGTTTGCTTCTGTTTAACCTCTTGAAGCTAGGGGGCACTATTTTTATGTTTGGAAAAATAACGTTCCCAAAGTAAACGGCCTATTTCTCAGGACCAGATGCTAGAATATGCATATAATTGACAGATTAAGATAGAAAACACTCTAAAGTTTCCAAAACTGTCAAAATATTGTCTGTGAGTATAACAGAACTGATATTGCAGGTGAAACTCTGAGAAAAATCAAACCAGGAAGTGGCTGCTATTTTGAAAACTCCATGTTCCATAGCCTCCCATTGCTCCATTTAAAGGGATATCAACCAGATTCCCTTTCCTATCGCTTCCTCAAGGTGTCAACAGTCTTCAGACATAGTTTCAGGCTTTTATTTTGAAAAATGAGCCAGAACGATAGCATCGCATCAAGTAGTCACATGCAAAATAATTTCGACAGCTATTGTTTTTCCCTCCTACTGATAAAGACAGTTGCGGTTGATATATTATCGATTATATATTTTAAAAACAACCTGAGGATTGATTATAAAAAACGTTTCTGTTTTTTTATTATAAAAAAATGTTTCTGTGGACATTATGGATATTATTTGGAATTTGTCTGCGTTGTCGTGACCGCTCTTTCCTGTGGATTTCTGAACATAATGCGCCAAACAAACGGAGGTATTTTGGATATAAAAAAAAATCTTTATGGAACAAAAGGAACATTTTGTTGTGTAACTGGGAGTCTCGTGAGTGAAAGCATCCGAAGATCATCAAAGGTAAACGATTAATTTGATTGCTTTTCTGATTTTCGTGACCAAGCTATTGCACTTGTGATTTCATGAATATGAATATTTTTTAATATTGTTAATAAATTAATAAAACAAAAAGCTTACCTTGACCTGGAAGTGTTCCAGTGTTGGATAGCCAGCTAGCTAACATAGCATCCCTATCTGTTTGAGCCGGGTGTTTGAGTAGGCTAAACTACTGTAGCTAGCGAAATTGGAATAAATAAAATACTACGTAATATGGCTAGCTCTCACTCTCTCTCTTGCTTCTCCTTCATTTTTAAAGAAATTAATTTGTTCAAAACTATTGTCTTTCTCTCTCTTTGAGTCAACCACTCACCATATTTTATGCACTGCAGTACTAGCTAGCTATAGCTTTATACTTTCAATACTAGTTTCACTCTCTGATCCTTTGATTGGGTGGACAACATGTCAGTTCATGCTGCAAGAGCTCTGATAGGTTGGAGGACGTCCTCCGGAAGTTGTCATAATTACTGTGTAGGTCTACGGCACAGCCAGAAGAGGACTGGCCACCCCTCATAGCCTGGTTCCTCTCTCGGTTTCTTCCTTGGTTCCTGCCTTTCTAGGTAGTTTTTCCGAGCCACCGTGCTTCTACACCTGAATTGCTTGCTGTTTGGGGTTTTAGGCTGGGTTTCTGTACAGCACTTTGACATCAGCTGATGTAAGAAGGGCTTTTTGAATAAAGTTGATTGATTGATTGGTGAGAATCATGAGCCTCCTAGGTTTTGTATTGAAGTCAATGTACCTAGAGGCGGACGGAAACTAGCTGTCCTCTGGCTCCAACATTGCGCTACCCTACAGAGTGCTGTTAATGCTACTATAGACCTTCCTTGCAAAATATTGTGCTTTAATCAATTATTTGGTGATGTGAATATATTTAGTATAGTTACCTAAAAAGATTTCACTATTTAAAAAAAAAAATGTAATTCACTGAAGAGGATGTTCCTCCCCTTCCTCCTCTTAGGAGCCTCCACTGATATACAGTACCAGTCAAAAGTTTGTACACAGCTACTCATTCTTGCCATAATATAGACTTGGTCTTTTTCCAAATATGGCTATCTTCTGTATTACCACCCCTTCCTTGTCACAACACAACTGATTAGCTCAAACGCATTAAGAGGGAAATAAATTCCACAAATTAACTTTTAACAAGGAACACCTGTTAATTAAAATGCATTCCAGGTGACTACATCATGAAGCTGGTTGAGAGAATACCGAGAGTGGTTAAAGCTGTCATCAAGGCAAAGGGTGACTACTTTGAAGAATCTCAAATATAAAATATATTTTGATTTGTTTAACTCTTTTTGGGTTACTACATATGTAACGGATGTGAAACGGCTAGCTTAGTTAGCGGTGCGCGCTAAATAGCGTTTCAATCAGTGACGTCACTTGCTCTGAGACCTTGAAGTAGTGGTTCCCCTTGCTCTGCAAGGGCCGCGGCTTTTGTGGAGCGATGGGTAACGATGCTTCGAGGGTGACTGTTGTTGATGTGTGCAGAGGGTCCCTGGTTCGCGCCCGGGTATGGGCGAGGGGACGGTCTAAAGTTATACTGTTACACATACATGATTCCATATAAACCCTAAATGACTAGGTGTGTCCAAACCTTTGACTGGTACTGTACAGAACACAATAGAGGGATGTAGGCTAGATAGAGTGGGGAATTTCATCAAAGCAGGCCAACAAATATATATACAGTTGAAGTCGGAAGTTTACATACACCTTAGCCAAATACATTTAAACTCAGTTTTCACAATTCCTGACATTTAATCCTCGTAAAAATTCCCTGTCTTAGGTCAGTTAGGATCACCACTTTATTTTAAGAACGTGAAATGTCAGAATAATAGTAGAGTGATTTATTTCAGCTTTGATTTATTTCATCACATTCCCAGTGGGTCAGAAGTTTACATACACTCAATTAGTATTTGGTAGCATTGCCTTAAACCATTTATAACTTGGGTCAAATGTTCCAGGTAGCCTTTCACAAGCTTCCCACAATAAATTGGGAGAATTTTGTCCTATTCCTCCTGACAGAGCTGGTGCAACGGAGTCAGTTTTGTAGGTCTCTTTGCTCGCACACGCTTTTTTTCAAACAGGTGCCATTAATACAGGTAACGAGTGGAGGACAGAGGAGCCTCTTAAAGAAGAAGTTACAGGTCTGTGAGAGCCAGAAATCTTGCTTGTTTGTAGGTGACCAAATACTTATTTTCCACCGTAATTTGCAAATAAATTCATAGAAAATCCTACAATGTCATTTTCTGGATTTTTCCCCTCATTTTGTCTGTCATAGTTGAAGTGTGCCTATGATGACAATTACAGGCCTCTCATCTTTTTAAGTGGGAGAACTTGCACAATTGGTGGCTGACTAAACACTTTTTTGCCCCACTGTAATTTTCTTTCCTCATGCAGCCATCTATTTTGTGAATTGCACCAGTCCCTACTGCAGCAAAGCACCCCCACAACATGATGCTGCCACCCCCGTGCTTCACAGTTGTGAACAACAGTACGATCTCAAAAAGTACGATCTTTGTCCCCATGTGCAGTTGCAAACCATAGTCTGGCTTTTTTTATGGCGGTTTTGGAGCAGTGGCTTCTTCCTTGCTGAGCGGCCTTTCAGGTTATGTCGATATAGGACTCGTTTTACTATGTATATAGATAATTTTGTACCTGTTTCTACAAGCATCTTCACAAGGTCCTTTGCTGTTGTTCTGGGATTGATTTGCACTTTTCGCACCAAAGTATGTACATCTCTAGGACACAGAACGCGTGAGTGGTATAGCTGCTGCGTGGTCCCATGGTGTTTGTACTTGCATACTATTGTTTGTATAGATGAACGTGGTACCTTAAGGTGTTTGGAAACTGCTCCCAAGGGTGAACGAGACTTGTGGAGGTCGACATTTTTTTTTTCTGAGGTCTTGGCTGATTTCTTTAGATTTTTCCCATGATGTCAAGCAAAGAGGCGCATCCACAGGTACACCTCCAATTGACTCAAATTATGTCAATTAGCCTATCAGAAGCTTCTAAAGCCAAGACATAATCTTCTAGAATTTCTCAAGCTGTTTAAAGGCACAGTCAACTTAGTGTATGTAACTTGTGACCCACTGGAATTGTGATACAGTGAATTATAAATGAAATACTGAAACTGTCCTTCAATATTTTCCATTGGGTCAATGGTCTTCCAAGTTCACTGTTAACCCTGCTATTATAACCAGCCAGCGGATTCATCTCAATCTATAACTGCTTACCTAATATCAGGAAGTGTTGGCGTTGGAGGTTTCCCTACATTTGTTTCTGACATGGTAATTCTCTTCACTTATTTTTCACTGCCCTTATTTTGTAAAATTCTTGATTGTTGTTGGACATTTAAAGCACTCTAAGTTAGTTCTCCCTTAACCTGAGAAATAGGTGCTTTAGTATTGTATGGTTTCAACGGTCTCCTAACATTCTAATAAACTTTGGCAAGTTGTCCCTTTTCTGTGTAAAAATTACACATTACTTTTTTAATATCCATACATAATTTTTTCAAAATCCCCACTCCAATTACATAATTTCTTGTATGAACATATGAATATCTAAATTCAGAGGAATCATCCGCCTTGAATAATTGAAGTTGGTGAACGCAGCTCTAACGTGACATCACAGTAGCACCACTGCCCCAGGTGAGTGGAGGCTTTTAGATTGAATACGGGTGGGTGAGAAAAATCCATCCCTACTCTATGATCTGAAGGAGGAAACTAGGGTGTACATCCCAAATGACACTCTCTTCGCTACATGGTGCACTACTTTTGACCAGTGTCCTATGGGTCCTGGTCAAAAGTAATGCCCTATATAGGTGATAGGGTGCCATTTGGGATACACACTAGGTCTCAGCATCAGCAGGTCTCTTTGATTGGATAGCACGTATTAACCAGGCTCTGGAAGACGTGTCTGACAGTATAATATTGAACTACTTTCTCTCCAAGCCTCTCCTAGATGTAATGCCCCTGATCTTTCTCAACCCCTGTAACCCCAATTTTATATATAGATTGCAATACATGTATTATAGATGTGTAGTATGTATGAGATGTATTGGCTGCATCCTAGAATGGCACCCTTTTCCAATAGGGCTCTAGTCAAAAGTAGTGCACTATGTGCCTGTAGTAAGGAATAGTGCCATTTGAAACAGTTGTAGCCTCTGATCCCCTTCCAGCCCTGTCTGCGCCATGGGTGAGGGCTATACAGATAAATGTTCCCATGTCAACAGACACTGCAGATGAACAGACTAGAGTCAATCAGTCCTACATGGTGCTACTAGCCAAGTTTTGAGGCTAACGTGATGGGTGTCAGAGTTACAGACAACCAGTCAGCCTCTGTCTCTATGGCTTTATCTCTCTGTATCTTCATTGCAGTAGCCAACACTCTCACTCCTCCTCCACTCTATGGATAACCACTCCAGGGGAGAGAGCTTTACTGAGAGATTTATCTAAGCCTATGAGATGAGCTGAGTGGTGTGGACTCAGTTTAATGTGTTTTTTAACACCACCGGGTTCCTGGGCCCGTCCTGTCAGATAAGATTACCAGACCAGGCCTAGACAGCCCGACAGAGTGCTATCTGGGCTCTAGCCCTGGCTGGGAGCAGACTCTGGCTCCAGACACTGGAAAAAAGCAAAAAGAGCTCTGTGAGCCGAGAACAATCCATCTCTGTGATAATGGCAAACATTCTGCTAGATTTGACATCAGTGCTCTCTGCCACAGTCCATCAAATAATGGACTGTGAGAGAGATTTGCACGCCAGTGTTATGCCAACCCGCCTGTATGAGGTCTGCAGAGAGGTGCACTCCTGGAATGTGCTCTGAATAGACTGGTGTCCCTTGGCATTAACAATGGATAGAAACTGCACATAGACTTGATTCAGCAATACTCAGGGTGAAATGCTTGGGGGTGAAATGACCCCCCACACTTTTGCTGAAGCCAAGCAGAGGGATATTCAGATTGCTTAATTGCTTTTCTGCAAAACAGAGTCCTTTTTAAGGCCTTTTACAATGGATTAGTAAAACTATTTATAGCTCTCCTAGTGACTGGAGTATATTCTCAGAGTGATGGGTCTAGGAGGGCCAAAGTTGTCCCTTTAAATGACAATATCTACTAAGCTAACATATGGATTTTTTTTAGGATGGTCATTTAATTTAGAATTTTAGGACCCCTGTAATTATATAAAAAATATATACAACAGGATTTGATGAAACATTAAATGTGGCCTTCACTGCTATAGCCCATAGAAACGCATTGAATAACACGTTGGTACATGGCAAAACAGACAGTAAAAAAAAAGAACTCCTAAGCAACAAGGTTTTGAAGTGTCTGTCCTATATCTGAGCGATTATAAGAAAACCCTGAAATAAAACACATGTTTGGTCATGTTATTTGTGGCACATTATACCCTCTATGCAGTTTGCAATTTTTACAGCTCGCTACTGGGTTACCTTCAGACAACTCTGTTAGGAATTTTATGAATAAATGACTAAACAATATCCTAATTTTAAATGGAACTGTAACTAAGTAAACGTATACTCTGTTTTATTATATCTGATTAACAATATGAGAACATAAGAAGGGATTATGTGGCACGGACAAGGAGTAATTAAACATAATGAACACCATTCCAACTAGTCTGGGGAGGAATGGGTTCTGGGTTAAGTAAGCAGATAGGTTAATGACCCTATGGTTGAACCGACTAAACCTAGCTCTGGGGTGTTTTAGATAAGGCAGTGAGTGCAATCCTAGGTTTTCTGTTAACTAGAACTGTCAGCTAAGTGGTGATCGATAATGGTGAGGGGTCAAGAGTTAATTCAGTTATGTTGTGTGTCCTGTGTGTGTGTTAGTGAGTTGGAATGAACTTTTAATCTTGCTTTATTCTCGGTCGGGAGGAGATTCATTCACCAATGACTTCATATTTTGTATATAAACTGTTGTTTGTGGTAACATGGTAGCGCGCTCCGAGAATAAATACTATTATCTATTATTGATAAGACTGGTCTCCATCTATTTTATGCAAACAAGAATCTTACATATTCTCATTAAAATAGATTAAGTGAATTCAATTAATGAAAACATATTGAAATAATGAAATTACGTTAACAAACTCCCTTGAAGCTTTTGTGCACCGTAGAGCAGAACAACCAACACCTTTGTGTTCATGAGAGTCTCCCTTTTCAGATATTGGTGACATATTAGTTTGTAGCTCCAACGGTTCGGTCTGCACAGTCGGTTTTGTGAGAAGACCTCTTCAAAATGAGGTAATCCGCTACGGAGTTCAGACGAATGCCCTAAAGCTTATGACTATCATAGAGCCAAACAACCAACATTGCATTGTTAGTGAGAGTCTACTCTTTTAATGGTGGTGACTTTGTGGCTCACACTTTTCGGGTTTTACAGACAACAGATTTTCTTGTCCGGATCCTTTCGTGTTTAGAAAAATGCCGCTTTCACAAGCCCATGTTAGTAAATGGGGGAAAACTTTATATTGGCGAGAAGAGGGGATTGAGTTGTAGCCACTGTAAGAAACGGTCTCTAGCATAAACACACGGGGAGCTATTCAATATTCTAAATGACGTCATCGTGTGACTCCAGGGGGTTTAATACCGTAATACTGTCTTATTTTTAGGGGTGGGTTGTAGTTGGTTTATTGTTTTCTCTCATTGCAGTCTTACAGGATTGGGTCTTGGGGAGAACAACAGAAGGACAGAGGCCACACGCGTGCGGGCACACACACTGTCCATTCAATGTATCATCGTCCTCTGATTCACTCGGTGGCAGACCAATAATCTGCCATTTCTCTTCTGCTTTAGAGACTGTGCTGGTGCTAAGGCAGACAGAGAAAAACCGAGAAAGAGCACTGTCAGCTTGTGTGTTCATGTTTTGTGTGGGTGTAGGGTTGATGGTAGAGGGGGGATCAGTGCATGCGAGACTGGGGAACAACGTGTGCACTCGTGAATGCTCTCGTATCTCTTTCGTGGGGTATCTCCCTTAAACCTGTCTGAAGATTCTCATATATTGGTTCACTTTTGCCCTAAAACAAATGTGTTCATATGAGCAGAATATTGTTTATAGATTTGTTTATATGGGAAGAATATTGTATAAAATAAATATATAAAAATGTGCTGCATTCTTTGCCTTCCTTTCAGACAGAATAAATCATTTATACATTAATTAGGGTCTCCCGAGTGGCACAGCGGTCTAAGGCACTGAGGTGTCACTGCAAACCCAGGTCCGATCCCAGCCGGCCGTGATCGGGAGACCAATGAGGCGGTGCACAATTGGACCCAGCGTCATCCAGGTTAGGGGCCGGTTTGGCCGGCCGACATTTCTTTGTCCCATCATGCTCTAGGGTCTCCTCGTGGCGTACCGGGGGCCTGCAAGCTGACATCAGGCTCTTGCAAGCTGACTTCGGTCGCCAGTTGTACGTTGTTTCCTCCGAGTTCCAGGTTAAGCGAGCAGTGTGTCAAGAAGCAGTGTGGCTTGGCAGGGTCATGTTTCAGAGGACGCATGGCTCCCGAACTTCGGCTCTCCCGAGTCCGTACGGGAGTTGCAGTGATAGGACAAGACTGTAACTACCAATTGGATATCGAGAAAAAGGGGTAAAGTACAACAAAAACATTTGTTAAAAAGTTTGGGGTCACTTAGAAATGTACTTGTTTTTTTTAAAAAGCAGATTTTTTGTCCATTAAAATGACATCAAATTGATAAGAAATACAGTGTAGACATTGTTAATGTTGTAAATTACTATTGTAGCTGGAAACGGCAGTTTTTTTTTTTATATCTACATAGGCGTACAGAGGCCCATTATCAGTAACCATCACTCCTGTGTCCTGTGCTTGATGATTTTTGGGGACTGCACTTGAAGAAACGTTCAAAGTTCTTGAAATTTTCCAGATTGACTGACCTTCATATCTTAAAATAATGGACTGTCGTTTCTATTTGCTTATTTGAGCACAAATTCACTTTTAACAAGGCACACCTGTTAATTTAAATGTATTCCAGGTGACCACCTCCATGAAGCTGGTTGAGAGAATGCCAAGAGTGTGCAAAGCTGTCATCAAGTCAAATGGTGGCTTCTTTGAAGAATCTCAAATATATATTATATCAAAATATATTTTCTAATACTTTTTTGGTTACTACATGATTCCGTATGTGCTATTTCATAGGTTTGATGTCTTCACTATTATTCTACAATGTAGACAATAGTAAAATATTATAAAAACCCTGGAACGAGTTGGTGTGTCAACTTTTGACTGGCACTGTACATTAATAAAATCAATTAATACGTACATATATAAATGTCACCAGAGGGCGGCAGAGACCATCCTAGAAACAAGGTGTGTACAGTCCTCCTCGTTCCACACCGATCGGGCCATGATTGCCTACATCATCTCTCTACTCTCTTGCAAGGCCCTGGTGTTGGCGACGGCCAGCCGACTGTTCAACATCCACCAAGGGACCAGACCAGTGGGTGGAATACAGAGGCCCTGGTCACCGCTTTCCACCAGGATTTGTCTAACTCCATCAAGGATGAATTGGCCTCTCGGGAACTATGAGAGGACCTCGAGCCACTGATCACGTTGGCAATCAGGATTGATAACCCCTTTCGAGAACTCGTGAGACAGCGCCTTTTTCACACCACCCCAATATCTTATATATATATATTGAGGTCAGAGCTTTGTGATGGCCACTCAAATACCTTGACTTTGTTGTCCTTAAGCCATTTTGCCACAACTTTATAAGTATGCTTGGGGTCATTGTCCATTATGAATACCCATTTGCGACCAAGCTTTAAGTTCCTGACTGATGTCTTGAGATGTTGCTTCAAAAAATCCACATCATTTTCTTTCCTCATGCAGCCATCTATTTATTGAAGTGCACCAGTCCCTCCTGCAGCAAAGCACACCCACAACATGATGCTGCCACCCCCGTGCTTCACAGTTGGGGTGGTGTTCTTCGGCTTGCAAGCCTTCCCTTTTTTCCTCCAATCATAATGGTCATTATGGCCAATCAGTTCGATTTTTGTTTCATCAGACCAGAGGACATTTCTCCAAAAAGTATGATCTTTGTCCCCCTGTGCATTTATTTGCAAAACGTACTCTGTTTTTTTATGGTGGTTTTGGAGCAGTGGCTGCTTCCTTGACGAGCGGCCTTTCAGGTTATGTCGATATAGGACTCATTTTACTGTGGATATAGATACTTTTGTACCTGTTTCTTCCAACATCTTCACAAGGTCATTTGCTGTTTTTCTGGGATTGATTTGCACTTTTCGCACCAAAGTACGTTCATCTCTAGGAGACAGAACGCGTCTCCTTCCTGAGCAGTATGACAGCTGTGTGGTCCCATGTTTTTTTTTATACTTGCGTACTGTTGTTTGTACAGATGAACGTGGTACCTTTAGGCTTTTGGAAATTGCTCCCAAGGATGGACCAGACTTGTGGAGGTCAACATTTTTGTTTTCTCTGAGGTCTTGGCTGATTTCTTTTGATTTTCCCATGATCTCAAGCAAAGGGGCACTGCGTTTGAAGGTAGGCCTTTGAACTACATCCACAGGTACACCTCCAATTGACTCAAATGATGTCAATTAGCTTAATCAGAAGCATCTAAAGCCATGACCTAATTTTGACCTAATTTTCTGGAATATTCCAAGCTGTTTAAAGGCACAGTCAACTTAGTGGATGTAAAATCACCTTTCAGCAGGACAATAACCTAAAACACAAGGCCAAATCTACACTGGAGTATCATTCCAAGAGTGGCCTAATTACAGTTTTAGCTTAAATCGTTTTGAAAATCTATGGCAAGACTTGCAAATGGCTGTCTAACAATGATCAACAACCAACTTGACAGTGCTTGAATACTTTTTTTAAAGAATAATGTGCAATCCAGGTGTGCAAAGCTCTTCTAACATAGGCATGTATTGACTCAGGGGGTTGAATACTTATCTAATCAAGAAATATTAGTGTTTATTATTATATATATATTTTTTTTTACAAATGTTATATAACTTTCACATTATAGTGTTTTTTTTCTGTATATTGTTTAATTAATTAAACATTTAATACATTTTAATCCCGCTTTGTAACACAACAAAATGTGGAAAAAGTCAAGGGGTGTTAATACTTTCTGAAGGCACTATATATTTACCATCTTCATGGGGCAGAAAGCTGGATCAATGAGTTGGCCAGCTGACTGTCCAGAATTGCTTCAATAAGGATCGGTGTCCCGCTAGCTGGACAACTTCCGCTTACACTGGAGGGCGCACAATTCAAATAAATAATCATAAATATTATGGATTTTAAACATTTAAAAATATGTGTCTTATATCGTCTGAAATCTTAAATTGTTGTTAATCTAACTGCACTGTCCAATTTACAGTAGCTATTACAGCGAAAACATGCCATGCGATTGTTTGAGGACGGCGCCCCACATCAAAATATTTTACCACCGGCACAGGTTTCATACATTCACATATAAAGATTAAATATTCACTTCCTCTGATATGTCATCCAAAGGGTCCCAGCTATAACATATAGTGTAGTTTTGTTAGATAAAGTCCTTCTTTATATCCCCAAAAGTCTGTTTAGTTGGCGCCAACGATTTGAGTAATCCACTCGTTCAACTTGCAGAGAAAGGAATCTGAAAATATACCCCAAAACGTTGTTTCAACAAGTCAAAATATGTTTCTATTTACTCCTCAGATACCCTAAAATGTAATCAAACTATAATATTTATTTCCGAAAGAAGTATGTTCAATAGGAAACTGATTTTAGCAGGTGCGTAATTTCTTCATGGCGCCTCAAACACAGATTTCTAAGACTGTGTCCTTCTACTAAAACTGTTATTTCTTATTAGTTTTTGAAGTTACAAGCCTGAAACCTTGACCATAGACTGCTGACACCCTGTGGAAGCAATTGGAATTGCATCCAGGGAGCTAATCTTCAATATGACCTTTCTCTTGCATTTCTAAGAGGATGGTCTCTCTCAAAAAAAAATTAGTTGGTTTTTCTTTGGATTTATCCTACCATATCTATTGTGTATATTCTACTACACTATTTTAACATTTCTACGAACTTCAAACAATTCTTTCCAATGGTATCAATTAAATGCATATCCTGGCTTCAGGGCCTGAGCTACAGGCGGTTTACTTTGGGCACGTCAGTCAGGCAGGAAATTGAGAAAAAAGGGGCATAGCCCTAAAAATTAAATAACTTCAAATTGTTAAGGTATACTTGACTTGACAACAACAACCAATGTACAAATGTAGCTTTATCAACTTGAAAAATCAAGAGGTATGTGCCTGTTTATCGCAGTTAGCTGATTTAATTTAATAATCCTGCTTTCTGGAATTATTAGATTCTGTGCTGGTTAGTTAATTGCTGAAAATGAAGCAAATGCCAGTGACCCGTGCAATTTGTTTTTTCACTGGGATATTCACAATGGTTAATCACTTTTTGCAGATACAGATGCCTCCAGGCTTTTAAGAGGCAGGGGATGGGATGATATAATATATAAGAAATATATAGGCAAATCATCTCATATAATGCAGCCTGAGGATGGCAGCGCCTCTCCTCAGAGACCGACTACAGAGGAATGCAGTGTGAGGATTGAGAAACCCATGGGCCTGACTGACTTAAGCTACTGAGCCCAAATAAGCCAATGTCTTTTTATCCACCAATGGCACTGAATTAAATTAGCTCTGGATGTTGTCTTGTGTTCCGATGCATAAGTATGCCTTTCACTCTGATTACACCCAAATCTGACAACAAAAGGTGCATGCAAGTGAACAAGCATCATAGAAGATTTGTAATTCTCTCGCTCCCTCCCGCTCGTCTTCAATCTTAGCCTCCTGTTATTCAAATGTCTCTGCCAGATACAGTACTTGTCAGAAACTCCCATTAAAGTTTGATGAATATTGGAAGGAAGGGAATAGGGAGAAGCGAGTGACAGATGACTAAGAGAGAGGTGCTGTTGTGACCGGTGTCAGGCAGGGGGAGGACATCTCTTTCTATGAGCTAAATTACCATCGCTGGTCGGTGTTGTTCTAATGTTTGCAAGTGGTCATCTCCTGAGGGAGGTTAATAGATGGATTTCCTCCGATGGCTCCATTCACTGTCCCCACCCCTCCGCTTGTCTCCCCGGTGATGCCAAAAAAAGTGCCACATCCGCCTCACTGTGAATTTACGACTTGTTTAAATTGTGCTGCTTTCCAAAGGGGGCCTGCCGAGCCCAGGAGTGGAGTAATTGTTAGTCTAGAGGTAGTCATAAATCAAAAAATATATTTCTATCTCCCCTCCTCATTATCTATTAATACCGCTGTGCTCTTGCTGCAGAGTTCCTGAGACTTGCCAGAACTGTAGGCTATACAGTCTTCCTTCCTCCCCAAAGACTGAGACCTGTCTTCTTCTGAAAGATGGGAGGTGAAAAGACATCTCTTGCTGTGATTGATTTCCTCATTCCTCCATGGTCTGTTGCAGGCAGCTACAGGCACTTGACAGCCACGATGGAGGAACTGCTCTCTGACTGTCTTAATTGAGCCGAGTGCTTGGAGCAAAGGAGCCCTGGATGCTACAGGCACTAAAAAACCCACACAATTAGGAACTACTAATGACATGGCGAATCGGCCATTATTCCTCCCAATAACCCAGAGAGGTTTCTACATTTACTGTAGCATCGCTAAACAACAGTACATGAGTAACAAACTTTAGGTTATACAAGTTGAGGAAGGGTAATGGCAGCATCATGCTTTGGGAGACTAGTCAGGATCAAGGGAAAGATGAACAGAGCAAAGTACTGAGAGATCCTTGATGAAAACCTGCTCCTGCTCAGACTGGGGCAAAGGTTCACCTTCCAACAGGACAACGATCCTAAGCACACAGCCAAGACAACGCAGGAGAGGCTTCGAGACAAGTCTCTGAATGTCCTTGAGTGGCCTAGCCAGAGCCTGGACTTGAACCCCATCGAACATCTCTGGAGAGACCTGAAAATAGCTGTGCAGCATCGCTTCCCATCCAACCTGACAGAGCTTGAGAGGATCTGCAGAGAAGAATGGGAGAAACTCCCCAAAATACAGGTGTGCCAAGCCTGTAGCATCATACCCAAGAAGACTCGAGGCTGTAATCTCTGCCAAAGGTGCTTTAACAAAACACGGAGTAAAGGGTCTGTATACTTACAGTACTGTATGTAAATGTCATATTTCAGTTTTTTTTGTTGAATATATTTTCAAAAATGTTTAAAAGCCTGTTTTTTCTTTGCCAATATAGGTTATTGTGTGTAGATTGTGTAGAACAATTTAATCAATTGTAGAATAAGGCTGTAACGTAACAAAATGTGGAAAAAGTCAAGTGGTCTGAATACTTTATGAATGCACTGCGTTGTACATAGGTTGGTCATCTAGGTTTGTACCTGTAGCCTTTCCATCACCATGAAGAAAAACAATGACCAATACAGTAATTAAGTACATTGAGACATCAAGTGGTTTGTGATGATCTGGCTCAGTTGGTAGAGCATGGCACTTGCAACGCTTAGGCTTGTGGGTTTGATTCTCACGGGGGACCAATATGAAAATGTATGCATTCACAACTGTAAATTGTTCTGGATGAGAGCATCTACTAAAGTGTAAAAATGATTAATAGACCGTTTCAGTTTTCACATTGCAATAAGTTGCATTTGCAAAGTATTTCAAGAAACTGGAGAACATATACTGTATACAGCAAGTATTTTTATATTCCACAAGTGTTAACAGATTGTGTTTTGTACAGATAATTATCAAACTCAACTACAAAAGTAGTACAGTGGGCCTTTACTAGATCTGTACTAGCGGACCATGTAGACATCTTCAGTGTGGGCAATGTTTTTTTTGTTCTGCATCGCACCCCCCGTCGGCGGCAGTGCAGCACCCCCACCCTCAAATGACTTCCTGCGGCTATGGCCCGGTGTGTTTACATTCTGTTATGCTGAATCCTCCCCTGAGACTGCTAAATAGACCTATTCCTTCTCCAGTAGTTGTTACAGTTCTTTGACACAATGCAGTGAAATTAGGGGAGTGTTAATACTGGGACGGTGGGACTGTCACATGAAATGAATTGTTTGGAGCTGCTGGTTTGTTTTGTTACATTCAAATGAAAAGTAAACCCTGCCACTAAGCCTTCTAATAAGTCTCTATCTCTCTCTCGCTCTCTCTCTCTCCAATCTCAGAACCAGGATTCAGAGGAAGTCCTCTATGACAGCCAGCTAGGTGAGTCTCATTGATTATTCTCCATGCATCCAGAAATGGTTCAATAGAAAGGACCACTTTTAAAGGTCCAGAAAGTAGGAATTTATTCAGTTGTTTGCTCATCTAATCTTCTAAAATGTCTCCCTTGATTCAACCAATATTGCAGACCGTATGATTGCACTGTACAATACCCTCTTACTTGTTGTTATACGACAATGTACAAAATAAAATTGAAACAACGGAACTGCCCACTTCCTGAATCAGGATCGCATAAACATGTCACAGAACAGACATTGCTTTCTGTGACCATGACGATTCAATAAAACAAACGTATTTGCAGAAATGCTCGGCCTGAACTCTTTCTTTGCAAAATGTACATACTGCACGTTTAATGAGTACTTTCACATGCGCACAAATAATTTGATACTAAACTGATTATGGCAGTAGGCCGGGTATGAAAATGTTAATGTTAACACCTTATTCTGCTTGTCTTAATCGGCATAAGGTCACATCAAAGGTTATCTGAGCAGTCTTTCGAATGATTAGGACATGTAAACAGCTTAATCGACGTTCCTGCTGTGTCTTTGACCTGCGCATGTGCCAGCACCGGTAGCACAAGCCTCCCTCTACATACAGTGCATTCGGAAAGTATTCAGACCTATTCACCTTTTCCACATTTTGTTACGTTACAGCCTTATTCTAAAATGGGTTACATCATAAATCTACACATAGTACCCCGTAATGACAAAGAAAAACAGGTTTGTATAATTTGGTCAATTATATTAGAAATAAATGAGAACATTATTTACATAAGTATTCAGACCCTTTGCTAAGAGACTCGAAATCGAGCTCAGGTGCCTCTTGTTACCATTGATCATCCTTGAGATGTTTCTACAACTTGATTGGACATGATTTGGAAAGGCACACACCTGTCTATATAAGGTCCCACAGTTGACAGTGCATGTCAGAGCAAAAAACAAGCCATGAGATCGAAGGAATTTTCCGTAGAGCACCCGAGACAGGATTGTGTCGATGGTACAGATCTGGGGAAAGGTATCAAAAATTGTCTGCAGCATTGAAAGTCCACGAGAACACAGTGGCCTATTCCATAGGCAGAACAGTGAAACTGGAGCAGCAGCACGACCAGGTGGACTGGGGAGAGCATCAGAGACATCAGGCCAGGTAGTCCTGAGGTGTGGTCCTAGGGCTCAAGTCCTCTGAGAGAAAGAGAGAGAGAATTAGAGGGAGCATAATTCACACAGGACACCGGAGAATAAGACAGGAGAAATACTCCAGATTTAACAGACTGACCCTAGCCCCCCGACACATCAATTATTGCAGCATCTAATGTCCATTGCTCGTGTTTCTTGGCCCAGGCAAGTCTCTTCATCTTATTGGTGTCCTTTAGTAGTGGTTTCTTTGCAGAAATTCAACCATGAAGGCCTGATTCACGCAGTCTTGTCTGAACAGTTGATGTTGAGATGTGTCTGTTATTTGAACTCTGAAGCATTTATTTGGGCTTAAATCTCAGGTGCAGTTAACTTATTTGAGACTGGGGGGCAGTATTGAGTAGCTTGGATTAATAAGTTGTCCAGAGTGAACTGCCTGCTACTCAGGCCCAGTTGCTAATATATGCATATTATTAGTATATTTGGATAGAAAACACTCTGAAGTTTCTGAAACTGTTTGAATGATGTCTGTGAGTATAACAGGACTCATATGGCAGGCAAAAACCTGAGAAAAAATCCAACCAGGAAGGTTGACATCTGAGGTTTGTAGGTTTTTCAACTCATTCCCTATCGAAAACCGTGTCTGTGGGCTCATATTGCACTCCCTAAGGCTTCCACTAGATGTCAACAGTCTTTAGAAACTTGTTTGATGCTTCTACTGTGAAGTGGGGGTGAATGAGAGGGGATTGAGTGAGAGGTCTGGCAGAGTGCCTTTAGCTGACCACACGCGTTCACGTGATAGTTAGCTTGCGTTCCATTGCAATTCTACAGACAAAGGAATTCTCCGGTTGGAACATTATTGAAGATTTATGTTAAAAACATCCTAAAGATTGATTCTATACTTCATTTGACATTTTTCTACGAACTGTAATATAACTTTTCATCTGAAATTTCGCATGGACTTGCCTGCGCGTCCTGATTTTGGATTGTGTACTAAACGCGCAAACAAAAAGGAGGTATTTGGACATAAATGAGGGACTTTATCGAACAAATCAAACATTTATTGTGGAACTGGGATTCCTGGGAGTGCATTCTGATGAAGATCATCAAAGGTAAGTGAATATTTATAATGCTATTTCTGACTTCTGTTGACTGCACAACATGGCGGATATCTGTTTGGCTGTTTTGTTGTCTGAGTGCTGTACTCAGATTATTGCATGGTGTGCTTTTTTTGGTAAAGCTTTTTTTAAATCTGACACAGCGGTTGCTTTAAGGAGATGTTTATCTAATGTTCCGTGTATAACACTTGTATTTTCATCAACATTTATGATGAGTATTTCTGTAAATTGATGTGGCTCTCTGCAAAATCACTGGATGTTTTGGAACTACTGAACATAACACGCCAAAGTAAACTCACATTTTTTGATATAAATATGAACTTTATTAAACAAAACATTAATGTATTGTGTAACATGAAGTCCTATGAGTGTCATCTGATGCAACAAAGGTTAGTGATTCATTTTATCTCTTTCTGTTTTTTGACTCCTCTCTTTGGCTGGAAAAATGGCTGTGTTTTTCTGTGACTAGGTGCTTACCTAACATAATCGTTTTGTGTGCTTTCGCCATAAAGCCTTTTTGAAATCAGACACTGTGGCTGGCTTAACGAGAAGTTTATCTTTAAAATGGTGCCAAAATACTTGTATGCTTGAGGAATTTTAATTATGAGATTTCTGTTGTTTTGAATTTGGCTCCCTGCACTTTCACTGTCTGTTGAGGTGGGACGCTACCATCCCGAATATCCCAGAGAGGTTTTAACTCTAATGAACTTAGCAGAGGTAACTCTGTCTTCCTTTCCTGTGGCGGTCCTCATGAGAGCCAGTTTCATCGTGTAGTGCTTGATGGTTTTTGCGCCTGCACTTGAAGAAACTTTCAAAGTTCTTGAAATGTTCTGCTCTGACTGACCTTCATGTCTTAAAGTAATGATGGACTGTCATTTATCTTTGCTTATTTAAACTGTACATATCATAATATGGATTTAGTCTTTTACCAAATCTTCTGTATACCCCCCTACCTTGTCACAACACAACTGATTGGCTCAAACGCATTAAGAAGGAAAGAAATTCCACAAATTTAACTTTTAACAAGGCACACCTGTTAATTGAAATGCATTCCAGGTGACTACCTCATGAAGCTGGTTGAGAGAATGCCAAGGGTGGCTACTTTGAAGAATCTCAAATATATTTTGATTTGTTTACACTTTTTCGTTTACTACATGATTCCATATATGATATTTCATAGTTTTGATGTCTTCACTATTATTCGACAATGTAGAGAATAGTAAAAATAAAGAAAAACCCTTGAATGAGTAGCTGTGTCCAAACATTTGACTGGTACTCTATGTAAAATGTCAGTTGTTTAGTTTTAATAAATGAACCCGTTTTTTTCTTAGTCATTATGCGGTATTGTGTGTAGATTTATGCGGGAAATAAACGAATGAATCCATTTTGGAATATGGTTGTAATGTAACAAAATGTAGAAAAAGTCAAGGGGTGTTATGTTGGCATAATGGACCAGGAGACAGGCGCAGGAATGCGTAATAGTTCAACAAAGAAAAACATTTACCGAAATTTCATGGCACGGGAACAAAGACCAAACAAACACTATACAAAACACAGGGTTGAAACCCAAACAAAAGAGCTAGGAGTACCTTGAATAAATACACGGGACAATACCTGAAAACGCAAATGCACAGTGATACAACGCAGGACGAGACCCGCTATCATCTGCACAACACAAGCGGCACGAAAGCCAAAACATCAAGGCACAGGTACTCACACGACCAACAGAGACATAATCAACAACCCAATGGTGACCCAAAGGGCACATTTATACAAATATAAATCAGTGAGGAAATGGGGACCAGGTGTGTGTGTGTATAGACACAGTTCAGTTCCTAGAGGCCGGTGACGTAGACCTCTGAAACTAGTGCATGGAAAGTACCGGAGGGAATCGTGACAAGGGGTCTGAATACTTTCCCAATGTATTTGCGAGTGAGTTTGGAAAAACTGAAAGTATGCCTCTTAGAAATTGTAAATTGTAAATAATTGTAAATAAAAAACACTTGGCCAAAGTAACATGGTAAAACTGTAGTAGAACATTTATTTTGATCAGCAATTTTCTGCGTTTATCAAAGGTCCCATCAGGTAACCTGATTTCAGATGTCTCGATGTAAACAGACTTATGAGGGAAATCGTTCTTCTTGCAAAGCATGTAAATGTTTTGAACAAACTATTATTCTGACTATCCACAATCACATTATTTTGTGCATGTAACCGTGCTTAATGATTCAATGTACTATTGTCTAAAGTCATTGATCTGTCACATCAATGAATACCAACGCCAGCACCTGTTCCGTGCGAGTGTTTTTGATTTTAAACACAGTCCTTCAGAGAGCTGTATGGTATCTGTGTTTTGGCCAATATTAATTCATGTAGGTCACAATTTGTAGTGCGATATGTGTTTTTATATTCAGCTGCATCTGCACTAATGAGGGTAATCCAGCATGAGATGTACTGGAATTAACAAATCACTGAGGCTTTACACTGACATATCACAACAGTCTCAATGTTTACATTCTAGACGAGCAAGAGAAGGCCTTGTTCTGTACTACTATGCTACCTTATTCCCCGTCATTGTTAAACGAGGGATTTTTGAGAGACATCCTGTTGTCTGGTAGATACTAAATCCCCTCCCATACAGTATAGAGGAGAAATCTTGTGAATGGTCGTAATGATATCTGTTTGATGTTAAAGGAATTCCTGTCTTATTAAAGAAGGATATCGTGGCGCGGAAAGTTAACCCTGGGAAGTTAAATGAACCCAATACAGCTTTGCACTTGTTCGCTATTCAATGGAGTTCTCCTCTTCTTATTTTGATGGCAGCAGACATTTCATAAGTAGAGCGAATGGAGGGATCTGATGTTTGCCTTTCATGCTTGAGAGCTCTAATACAATAGCAGAGTGCTCCGATCGAGGGGAGGGCTCCTGGAAGCCGCCAAGGAGTTTTGGAGGGGAAACTCGAGACCTCTGCTGGCTTGCTCAATCAACTGGGTCAAGGCGGAAACAAAAGCAGATGAAAACAAGTTTATAATGCCCTCATTTGGCACCTTAGCCGAATGGAAACGCACACAGACACTGTTATCTGAACAAACCGAGCAATCTGGCACTGCCATTGTAATTTGCTCTGTCACACCAGGGAGGCTAAGCTAGTCTGAAAGCGCAGGATATTGTTTGTGGGGTTGGAATTCGAAAAACTGTTAAATGAAAGCATGTGCATCAGGCTAGGACTCTCTGAACTCACTGGCCTATTTACTTTTGAGCATGTATGGGTATCCAATTGGCAAACATTGGACAGAGATCAAGAAGACATTGTGTGGCTGCAACAGTTCTGAGTTCTTCAGAAGGAGCATCTGATGCTGAGTGTGCACCGAGGGGCAGACCTCAATGAGTGTACAGATGGTGTGATACACGGGCATCTACAGCCTGTACTGTACACTTTCTTCCAAAACCCGCCACCCTCCTCTCCTAGTTGCATCTGCCTCCTCCCTCGTCTATTGAAAATCAATGCAGTGAACTGTTGTCCCTGCCCAGTTCCACTCAACAGATGGTGGGGATGAAAAAATTGCTCCTTTAAGTTGCTCTGGATAAGAGCGTCTGCTAAATGACTAAAATGTAAAATGTAAGGAAAAAGGGGCCGAAGATGTACTCATAAAATTGCAATTAGCCTACAAGTTGTGTGACAGACTGTGGACCAAACCGTTTGCGATTGTAAATATGATTATGGCCCTGAAGATAATTAGGCCAGGCTAACCCTGGGGAGTACTGTCTATTGTTCTTCGTGCCATTGGCCTTATATACAGTGGGGCAAAAAAGTATTTAGTCAACCACCAATTGTGCAAGTTCTCCCACTTAAAAAGATGAGGCCTGTAATTTTCATCAAAAATCCAGAAATCAAATTGTAGGATTTTTAATGAATTTATTTGCAAATTATGGTGGAAAATAAGTATTTGGTCAATAACAAAAGTTGTTCTCAATACTTTGTTAAATACCCTTTGTTGGCAATGACAGAGGTCAAACGTTTTCTGTAAGTCTTCACACACTGTTGCTGGTATTTTGGCCCATTCCTCCATGCAGATCTCCTCTAGAGCAGTGATGTTTTGGGGCTGTTGCTGGGCAACACAGACTTTCAACTCCCTCCAAAGATTTTCTATGGGGTTGAGATCTGGAGACTGGCTAGGCCACTCCAGGACCTTGAAATGCTTCTTACAAAGCCACTCCTTCGTTGCCCGGGCGGTGTGTTTGGGATCATTGTCATGCTGAAAGACCCAGCCACGTTTCATCTTCAATGCCCTTGCTGATGGAAGGAGGTTTTCACTCAAAATCTCACGATACATGGCCCCATTCATTCTTTCCTTTACATGGATCAGTCATCCTGGTCCCCTTGCAGAAAAACAGCCCCAAAGCATGATGTTTCCACCCCCATGCTTCACAGTAGGTATGCTGTTCTTTGGATGCAACTTAGCATTCTTTGTCCTCCAAACACGACGAGTTGAGTTTTTACCAAAAAGTTATATTTTGGTTTCATCTGACCATATGACATTCTCCCAATCTTCTTCTGGATCATCCAAATGCTCTCTAGCAAACTTCAGACGGGCCTGGACATGTACTGGCTTAAGCAGGGGGACACGTCTGGCACTGCAGGATTTGAGTCCCTGGCGGCGTAGTGTGTTACTGATGGTAGGCTTTGTTACTTTGGTCCCAGCTCTCTGCAGGTCATTCACTAGGTCCCCCCATGTGGTTCTGGGATTTTTGCTCACCGTTCTTGTGATCATTTTGACCCCACGGGGTGAGAACTTGCGTGGAGCCCCGGATTGAGAGAGATTATCAGTGGTCTTGTATGTCTTTCATTTTCTAATAATTGCTCCCACAGTTGATTTCTTCAAACCAAGCTGCTTACCTATGGCAGATTCAGTCTTCTCAGCCTGGTGCAGGTCTACAATTTTGTTTCTGGTGCTCTTTGGAGTGTGACTGTTTGAGGTTGTGGAGAGGTGTCTTTTATACTGATAACAAGTTCAAACAGGTGCCATTAATACAGGTAATGAGTGGAGGACAGAGGAGCCTCTTAAATAAGTTGTTACAGGTCTGTGAGAGCCAGAAATCTTGCTTGTTTGTAGGTGACCAAATACTTATTTCCCACCATAATTTGCAAATAAATTCATAAAAAATCCTACAATGTGATTTTCTAGATTTTATTTTTCTAACTTTGTCTGTCATAGTTGAAGTGTACCTATGATGAAAATTACAGGCTTCATATTTTTAGGTGGGAGAACTTGCACAATTGGTGGCTGACTAAAAACTGTTTTGCCCCACTGTACATGCGACTGTATTGGCAGGGAGCCAGCTCATGATTAGAGATCTCCTCCATTGTGTCCTCCTAGGAGGCCTGCTCACAAGTTGCTGACAAAAACATACTGTAGCCAAAAGCTCTCCCCTAAAATATGTAGCAGCTTATGATAGTCTAACATGTTTCAACACACTAAACATCAGGGCCACTGTGGGAGTACTTGTCAAAAGTACTCGGCTGTGTGTGTGCCTCTGGAGAGAAAAAATCATACAAAGCAAATCTCGCCTCTTGCCACTCTTGTCTTCCAACTCGGTTTGCCTTCTGTTTTTCTCCTGAACTCATCTGACCTGCTCTTTATTTCTGTGATCAAGACAGCACTGATGACTCCCACCAAACACAAAATATTAAAAACAATATCCCACACTAGTTTCTCTCTCTCTCTTTCTCTCTCTTTCTCTCCCTCCTTCTCTCTCTCTCTTTCTCTCTCTCCTTCTCTCTCTCTCCTTCTCTCTCTCTCTCCTCTCTCTCTCTCCTTCTCTCTCTCTCTCTCCTTCTCTCTCTCTCTCTCTCTTCTCTCTCTCTCTCTCTCTCTCCTTCTCTCTCTCTCTCTCCTTCTCTCTCTCTCTAAAAATGCAGAAGCATGCTGTGTCGGTACTAAGTGGTGACGATGATGATGTCTTCATCCACAGTACTCTTAAAAGGCGTTGAGGTTTAAAAGCAGATGATGGGAGTGAGGATTTGGAATCTGTTAGAACTAAATAGCCTCTGGGTCCTTAATTATTAATGCAAAGTAGGGGGTTTAAGGCTGCCTTCAACACTCATTTGCTGAGTTTTCCATGGAGACCTGGACTGCAGCATTTATAATGAGTGTGATTAAAGTAGGCGTACAGACCCCTCTCCGAACTTCAGGTGTTGAGTCTGGCTGGCTCTCTTTCTGAGAGTGGTAATAAGGTCATTCTCTATTTCTCTCTGTCCCCTAGCTCCCTAACTCCCCCTCTCCAAATCACGGAGAGATATTTATGACACTGACCTTTCCCGCTGTAAGCTGAAAGTTAAACACACTGCGCTTCTATTGATCCCTGCACCAGGCAATTAAAACTCAGTATGAGAGGAAATCGTTTGCACTTGCTATATGACACATGGGCTGGTGGCCTGCCAAAACGCCCCTCGGTAGAATATAAATTCTCTCCATCCGACTGAATCGAACCCTCAGTGGGCCTGAAAGATGGGCATATTGAATGTGTACCTAGATTGTGGCGCTATCTGGCATAATGGACACGCTTGAGCAGCTCAATGCTCTCCTGTGTGCCCCATCTCCTAGGAGCTCCCAATTGGATCCCTAGCAAGAGAGAGAGAAACATGAAGTTAGTTTTTATGGAGAGATGGATAATTCCGGAGCAGGATAATTCCAAAGTGTCTTGTCTGGGGGAGCCCAATGATGCGAGCCATCGGAGCGTGGAAGCTTCCTACACAGACCCAATCAGCATCGGCGGTGAGGACGCTGGTCCCGCCGCTTATGGAAATGAGCTATTGACATCTCTCTGCACTGATTGCTACAATGGACAGCTTTTGCATCTGTAATGACACATTCTTTGTTCACAACACGCTAATGGCCTCACCGGTGGTGGTAGATCTCCGTCTTTCTCAACAGAAGCCGATTTTCATTTGTCAAAGAAATCGCTGTAATTGAAATCGCATGATTGACCTGCCTTGTTCTTTCCCGTTCTCTGTATTGTCTGCTTTTTGCAGTCACAATTTTCTGGCAGGCCAAACCGCTATAGCTGTAACACAGTTAGCCATACTATTTCATCCCTTTTTTCTTTTTCCCCCAGGTGTGCTGCTGTGTGTGTGTTTAACAGTGGTGGGGGGGGTGTCGGGCCCTTAGCTGTGTGAAGGGTTAAATGCCAGTGAGCTGTAGTGGATCTCACACCTTCTCTGTTCCGTGACACTGATGGGGATGATAGGCGCTGCAGGATATCCCAGGGGGGAACGCACTTCTCTTCCCCCGTACCTTCTGCCACCCTCCCTCTCTACCCTCATGCTCCCCTGTCCCCTCACCCCCTGCCATCCTGTCCCTCCGTATTATCTGATCTTGTGTAAAGTCCACTGATCATCACCACAAACACACATGGGTTTGCTTTCTGTCTTCTTCTTTCCATCTCTTTCTATTTCTCTCTCACTCACACGAATATCAACTCCGACACACTCCAGTGCCTTCGGTGAGGAGAGAGGGTGAGTGTGTGTTTGCCATTGAGCAGAGATGATAGTGTAGGAAGGCTGGCTCCATGTGATGAGAAATAGTATAAGAATGGAGAGCTCTCTCACGTCTCATTCCAGGCAATATATCTGAGGGCAGATACTGTCTTTTTATCGATGGACTGCCTTCCCCCTGCCCCATGGAATACAGAGCGAGAGGAAGAAGAGATAAACAAACGGCAGACTCATATGCTTGCCAGCTCTGTGATCAGACAAAGATCTGGTAAAATAAATAATCTGATGGTGTGAGGTTAACGACTCTGTGTGTGTGTGTGTGTGTGTGTGTGTGTGTGTGTGTGTGTGTGTGTGTGTGTGTGTGTGTGTGTGTGTGTGTGTGTGTGTGTGTGTGTGTGTGTGTGTGTGTGTGTGTGTGTGTCTGCACGTCTGTCTGTTTGCGTGCGTCCGTGCAAGCATTTGTGTGTTTCTGTCCGTGATTGTCCGTGTGACGGCATGACCAGTGCCAAGGGACACCGCTATCTCCCTATCCACCTTCTCTCCCCTTAAACATCACTGCACAACCCTCTCAGCCAAAATACATCACAGAACAGAGCGGAAAAATCCACTTCCGTTTGTCATTGAGAGGCATCTCTCTGTGCTTTGCGATGTCTTTGGCATGGGAGCCGCCATTTCAAATCAACAAATCAGCCGTAATTCAATAAATGTATCGATCACTCACTTCCCCTGGGCCTGCCTGCTGTGGCTGTCGGGGCATTTGAAGAAGAACGTGGAAAAGCATTTGCAACTAAAGGGATAGGACGCGAGGACAAGGTCTGATGGAGATTAGGTTAGAAGGGGAGACTGTACTAGGATTTATCCTTTCCTCTCATCCTGTGTGTCCCAAATGGCATCCTATTCCCTACATAGTGCACAGCTTTTGACCAGGCCCTGTAGAGCTCTGGTCTACAGTAGTGCACTATGTAGGGAATAGGATGCCATTTTGGGACGCTGCCTTCCTCTCCGTTGTTTGATGATTAATCGAAACCCATTAGTATGGCGCCCGGGACGGTGAATTCAATCTTAATTAGTTTCTTTTTTACCCCCGGTTTCTCCTCTGCTTTGGCATAGGGGGACGTATTATCTACACAATGAGAGATTGGCACGTAGCTTATCTGATCCTCGCACTAGTCACAGGCAGCTGTTGTATTATTGCTGTTCGCTGCAGTATCAGAAGGCTAAGCCGTTGTGGAACGGCATCTAGGGCTTTAGAATACATTACACCAGCATGTGTACACACACACACACACACACACAAACAGGCGCAGAGTCAAACAGACATCACACACAGGCGCAGAGTCAAACAGACAGCACACACACTAAGCGGACTCAGGAGAAGGGCTTTTAGAGGTGGTGTGAAGGTATGAGAGACAGATTGTCTCTAAGTTGATCTTTCAGAGGAGGGCGGTGTGTGTGCGTATATAGGAGAAAGGGGGAAAAAAGCCTCTTGATCTATTGGGATTCTTTGATGGGGTGTGGTGAACCAGGGTGGGGAGAGAGGCTGCACACTCAGAGCAACACACACACTACGTTAAAAAGACACTGATCCAGTGTTTACCCCCTGCTGATTTCTCAGGCCCTGTGTGGGAATGGGTTCAAGTGTCATCCAGTGTACTCAGATCAGCTCTTTCTCCTTCCCCTCTCCCTCCCCGTGTCGCTCTGCCACCCCCATTAGCCAGAGGAAGATTACAGACCTGTCACTGGCTGCCATGACTTGTTTGTGTTTAAAACCCCCCGTGTTAATGTTTGTTAAAAAAGCTTTACATAAAAACAAACCTCCCCGTGTCGCTCTGCCACCACCATTAGCCAGAGGAAGATTATAGACCTGTCACTGGCTGCCATGACTTGTTTGTGTTTAAAACCCCCCGTGTTAATGTTTGTTAAAAAAGCTTTACATAAAAACAAACCTCCCCGTGTCGCTCTGCCACCACCATTAGCCAGAGGAAGATTATAGACCTGTCACTGGCTGCCATGACTTGTTTGTGTTTAAAACCCCCCGTGTTAATGTTTGTTAAAAAAGCTTGACATAAAAACAAACCTCCCCGTGTCGCTCTGCCACCACCATTAGCCAGAGGAAGATTATAGACCTGTCACTGGCTGCCATGACTTGTTTGTGTTTAAAACCCCCCGTGTTAATGTTTGTTAAAAAAGCTTGACATAAAAACAAACCTCCCCGCCGGATATCTTTATGACCACATTCTGTGCAAATACTTAAGCGGCTAATTAAAATGTCCAACGTGGCAATCGGTCTGTCTGCCGTGTTTGTTTGACCAGAACCAGAGTATGTGAGTGGAGCTATTGGAAACCCTGCTCATCACCGCTCTGGCCCTCCACGTCCAATCGGTCTGTCTGCCGTGTTTGTTTGACCAGAACCAGAGTATGTGAGTGGAGCTATTGGAAACCCTGCTCATCACCGCTCTGGCCCTCCACGTCCAATCGGTCTGTCTGCCGTGTTTGTTTGACCAGAACCAGAGTATGTGAGTGGAGCTATTGGAAACCCTGCTCATCACCGCTCTGGCCCTCCACGTCCAATCGGTCTGTCTGCCGTGTTTGTTTGACCAGAACCAGAGTATGTGATGAGTGGAGCTATTGGGAACCCTGCTCATCACCGCTCTGGCCCTCCACGTCCAATCGGTCTGTCTGCCGTGTTTGTTTGACCAGAACCAGAGTATGTGAGTGGAGCTATTGGAAACCCTGCTCATCACCGCTCTGGCCCTCCACGTCCAATCGGTCTGTCTGCCGTGTTTGTTTGACCAGAACCAGAGTATGTGGGTGGAGCTATTGGAAACCCTGCTCATCACCGCTCTGGCCCTCCACGTCCAATCGGTCTGTCTGCCGTGTTTGTTTGACCAGAACCAGAGTTTGTGGGTGGAGCTATTGGAAACCCTGCTCATCACCGCTCTGGCCCTCCACGTCCAATCGGTCTGTCTGCCGTGTTTGTTTGACCAGAACCAGAGTATGTGGGTGGAGCTATTGGAAACCCTGCTCATCACTCATGGAGCACCGCTCTGGCCCTCCACGTCCTTTCTAACCACTCTGCTAAAAACCACTTCGCTCTCACAGGAAAATAAAACTGCAAATTTGATCCATTTAATAAACTCACAATTTAACCAAAACCAGTCTATTGACTACCTGCACCTACCCTTTGGTTTTGAAGTATTGAAACCAAACCATGTGGATTTGCCCCACCTTCCCTGAATGACGACTCACCACTACATATAGGCCCAATATAGGCTGCATCTCAATCAATAAAAAATCATTATTTTAGGTGCTCCTAACTTTTTTTAAGTTGGGAGCACCAGTGCCACCTGCTACCTCTCTAAGCAGTCAATCAGTACACCTGGCCAAGCCGACTCCTCTATAGTCTCTTGTGTCTACACCTGGGTGTGGCTTGCTGCCCTACTGGGGCACATATTCTGTGTTTATGGGCTGACATCAGTAGCCTAGGGTCCAGAGATTCAGAGACCAGTTCAAGAGGTTAGAGAGGCAGACTACTATCCAGAAGGTTGCTGGTTTATATCCTGGTAAGGGTAATGATCTAACAATCTCAAGGAAGGGTGCTGGTTTGAAATCCCATGTTCCATCCATCCAGTCAGTCAGTACAGCAGCTGGATGTGGCCTGCTTTCCCAATGTGTGAGACAACTGTGTTTTCAGTCATCACAAACTTGTCAAAGACAGTTTAGGGGATTGAATGAGGGTCGTTGGGTGTAATTCCATTGAACAGTATGATGGGTGAAAATTGGACACATTCTTCACTCCATTAACCCTTTAGCCAGGTTGTTATTCCGTTGGCAAGCGAGAGAGACCGAGTGCTTATGTAGTTTACAGTCGTTCCCATTGCCACCGATGTGATTCGTCACACAGGGAAAGCCCCCATCCCATCATTACTATTCTGTAAATGGATTCCACATGAAGCCCGACTGCATTAGCGGGGCCTGTAATACGGGCCCTATAAAGGTCACAATAATGATATGTAAACGTGTCGCACGCCGAGGCGGCCCACTTCTCTAAAGAGCGATCGAGGCCGTTAAAGAGATATTGTCGAGCCGCTACAACAGGCTCCCCGTTAACCTCGGGCTCGTTACACACTGGAGATACTCAATAACATTTACTAGGCTGCCCATCTTGTTTCTGCCCATCTTGTTTCTGCCCATCTTGTTTCTGCCCATCTTGTTTCTGCCCATCTTGTTTCTGCCCATCTTGTTTCTGCCCATCTTGTTTCTGCCCATCTTGTTTCTGCCCATCTTGCCTCTGCAGCACACAGTGGACAGCTGGGCTTTAGGCTGATTCAGCTATCTGTTGGGTTCTGTCACTGCATTAGCCAACCCCATCTGACTGATCATCATTTACTGTCCTTGCGTGAACGTGTGTGTGTGCGAGAGTGTGTGTGTGTGTGCGCGAGAGTGACATTCATGGACTTTGTCACTCAGGCCAAATGAAACTTTTATTCATGGGATGGTGATTGTCTACAATGGAGGTCAGAGTAAGGTAGTGTTTGTGTGGGAATTTAAGAGAGCTGTTAATTATCCCTATAATATCTTTAGAAAGGGAATGTGTTGTGTGGGAATTTAAGAGAGCTGTTAATTATCCCTAGAATATCTTTAAGAAAGGGAATGTGTTGTGTTGGTGTGGCGCTACTTCACATCCTGTGCTGTGTTTTCTAACCTGATGTGTGTGTCTGTCTCTCTGATCTGTTCCTTTGCTGTCTGTGTGTTGCAGACCTGCGAGAGATAGTATTTGTGATCCAGAGCCAGAGTAACTCATTCCACATGAGTTGGGCGGAGAGACAGAGAGCAGACCTGTTACAACAGACTCAGAGCCTCACACAGGTACCACCAGCACCACTTAAAGAAACACACACAGCAAATGTTTTACTATCCTTTTGGGGAACTACAATTGACTTCCTTTCCATTTTCCCTAACCCCTATGCCTAAAATAGCCTTTGTCCTCATTGTCCCCACGATGGAGAATTCCTTGTTTTACTATCCTTGTGGGTCCTGGAAATCCACAAAAGTCCCCACAAGGATAGTAATATATACACACACAGGTTTTTCGAAAAACAACAGCATCCCCTTAACTTCAACCATCTTCTCTATGGCTCATGGCTGTTACTTCCCTACTTATTCCTCTACGCTCCCTGTGGAGCATACAGCCGTCATATCTGTTACTCTTTTGGAATAATTAGAGTGGAAAACCATCAGCTTAGTGTAACCGAGTCAAGTTCAACACTTTATGTTTAAATACCGCCATCCGTGCCATTGAATTGCTTTTCGCTGACGCTTCTGCCTGAAGTAATTCAAGAAGGTGGTCAGCTGTGTTTGCGAGACAGAGGATGCAAGATCAAATAGCAGTGCGGGCTTGTGAGCGAGAAAGCTAGACTTTGAAATGAATTAAATAGAACCATTGAGAGTGGTTACGTTTCTCCAGCCCCATCCCTCAGCTGTTTACCAAAACAGTGATGGGGTGTTTGCTTTGTTGTTGTTTGAACTGCAGATTGTTCCTTTAACATCTAATTAACAAGCAGAGTTTCAGTTCTGTATCGATACTGCAGTCAACCAAGGAAATAAATGATATGTCTTTTCACAATAAACTTAATCAGCGTCAATTAACCGAGAGGCACCAGTGCAGTCCATGCTCGTTGCCACATGGTGTCAGTATTGCTTTTGATATGAAGGAAACGATCATTGTCTCAGATCGCAGCCCCATTTAAACAGTAGAGAAAACTAGGTACTGGTAGCATAGTGTGTTGTCCAGTAGTGTAATGCAATGAAATACATCACCATGGTTGTCTTTGTTAAACAGACTACATCATATTGTATTCTGTCAGCATTATTCAAAACATTTATTCCAGATCAAAATGATCCTGTGTTGTCTCAATCCTGTTTTAGAAAGATAGAGGAAGACCATATTTAGACCAAATGTCATGGGATGATATAATATTTGTTTTAGCAAATATAATGTGATATGTTGCATACTTGATTCTGTTTTGTTTTTTTTAAATAGGAGGGACTACATCTGAAGGGGGAGAATAATTTAACAATAGCAAACTTCAGAAAACTCAGGTTAACTTGATAAAAAGCTAATGTTAGAGATGCATTTTCCATGTATGTCTTTGCAAGGTCAGTAGAGCAGAGCAGGGGTCCTTGTCTGGATACCCAGACTTTTTTCTCTGACCAAAAGCTACACCACACCCACGGATGTTAGTTTCTCCTACGCGTCTGGATCTGAGTACCTCCCTGACCCTTCACCGAATGCCACACATTCGGGGCCGTCTGATTGGTCCAGAAACCGATGGGTTGGGCCAGAGCCAGAACACACTTGGGTAAAGAGCCATTGGCTTTGATACTCTGATTGGTTAAAGACGATCCAATCGCTGAGGACTTTGTTTTGTACAAAGCACCTCGTGCCCTTTGTCACCACAAACAACTTCAATGATGGCAGTCTCAGACTTCAGTATGTAGCGAATGTAGCGAACGACAGAGCAGTGGAATAATTTAGTGTGAGTCGTCAGGCTACGGGGGTCCCTCAGCAATCGACAAAACAAACTCTTATAATCACACAGTGATTGGATGTGATCTGAACTGTTTTATATCTGGCTGGCCTCCCTGTGTTGTCTCAATATCCCCCTGGACCTGGACGTCATGTACGGGTTATACAATACATTAACAACATGACATAGACTGACCAGGTGAATCTATGATCCCTTATTGATGTCACTTGTTAAATCCACTTCCACTTCAGGGGAAGAGACAGGTTAAAGAAGGATTTTTAAGCCTTAATTTGACATTTGAGACCTGGATTGTGTATGTGTGTCATGTAGAGGATGTATGGGCAGGACAAAAGATTTAAGTGCCTTTTGAATGGGGTATGGTGGGTATGGTAGTAGGTGCAAGGCGCACCGGTTTGTGTCAAGAACTGCAATGCTGCTGGATTTTTCACACAACATTTTCCCGTGTGTATCAAGAATGGTCTACCACCCAGTTTGACACAACTGTGGGAAGCATTGGAGTCAACATGGGCCAGAATCCCTGTGCAACGCTTTTGACACCTTGTAGAGTCCAGGCCCTGACGAATTGAGGCTGTTCTGAGGGGAAGGGGGGGGCAACTCAATATTAGGAAGGAGTTCCTAATGTTTGGTATACTCAGTGTATAGTCAAACTTATTCAGCTGTATATTTCTATAAAAAGTGGCTGTGTGTCACTTGCAGTCACTTTGTGTGTGCGTGCATATCATGGCGCCGAAGAACATGGCTGACGTTTTACATTCTCCCAACCAATTGTGTTTTTTTGGGGGGCTTTTTGTGTTACTTATTTTTTTACTTACTGTGTGCATTATGTTGCTGCTACCGTCTCTTGTGACCAAAAATAACTTCTGGACATCAGAAAAGTGATTACTCACCACGGACTGGAATAAACGTTTTCCTTCAACGAGTCCGACGAGAAGGATATCCTGCTTTCACTGGAACAGGCCCAGATACACACCTTTTACGTGATGAAAAGATGCCGGAAAAGGGGACGAAGATCGGAGATCCTTCTGAGAAGCTGGAGGCGATCGAGTAAACTCCCAATGCCTTCCATTCTCCTTGCTAACGTGCAATCGTTAGAAAATAAAATTGATGGCCTATTATTAATATTATCCTACCAACGGGACATTAAAAACTGTAGTATCTCATGTTTCACTGAGATACTGGCGGGATTTTCTATGCACCGGCAGAACAGAGACGCTACCTCTGGTAAGATGAGGGGTGTGTCTTTTTGTCAATAACAGCTGGTGCCCGATGTCTAATATTTAAGAAGTCTCGAGGTATTGCTCGCCTGATGAAGAGTACCTTATGATAAGTTGTAGACCACACCATCTACCAAGAGAGTTCTCATTTGTATTATTCGTAGCCGTCTATTTACCACCACAAAGCGAAGCTGACACTAAGACCTCTCAACCGAACCTGTAAGGCCATAAGCAAAGAAGAAAATGCTCACCCAGAAGTGGCGCTCCTAGTGGCCAGGGACTTTAATGCAGAAAAACTTATATCAGTTTACCACATTTTTACCAGCATGTCACATGTGCAACCAGGGGGAAAAAACTCCAAACTCCACTCCCCCTCCCTCCATTGGGCAAATCTGACCACAGTTCTATCCTCCTGATTCCTGCTTACGAGCAAAAACTAAAGTAGGAAGTACCAGTGACTCGCTCAATACGGAACTGGTTAGATGACGCGGATGCTACACTACAGAACTGTTATGCTAGCACAGACTGGAAAATCTTCCGGGATTCATCCAATGGCATTGAGGAATACACCACCTCAGTCATTGGCTTCATCAATAAGTGCATCAACGATGTCGTCCCCACAGTGACTGTACGTACATATCCCAACCAGAAGCCATAGATTACAGGAAACATCTGCATCGAGATAAAGGCTAGAGCTGCCACTTTCAAGGAGTGGGATCCGACGCTTATAAGATATCCCGCTATGCCCTCAGACGAACATTCGAACAAGCAAAGCATCAATACAGGATTAAGATTGAATCCTACTACACCGGCCCTGACCCTCTTCGGATGTGGCAGGGCTTGAAAACTATTACGGACTACAAAGGGAAACCCAGACGCGAGCTGCCCAGTGACGCGTGCCTACCAGACAAGCTAAATGCCTTTTATGCTCGCTTCGAAGAAAGCAACACTGAAGCATGCACGAGAGCACCAGCTTTTCTGGATGACTGTGTGATAATGCTCTCGGTAGCCAATGTGAACAAAGCCTTTAAACAGGTCAACATTCACAAAGCTGCTGAGCCAGATGGATTACCAGGACGTGTGCTCAAAGCATGCGCGGACCAACTGTCAAGTGTCTTCACTGACATTTTCAACCTCTCCCTTACAGAGTCTGTAATACCTACATGTTTCAAGCAGACCACCATAGTCCCTGTGCCCAAGGAAGCGAAGGTAACCTGCCTAAATGATTACCGCCCCATGGCACTCACGTTGGTAGCCATGAAGTGCTTCGAAAGGCTGGTCATGGCTCACATCAACAGCATCTTCCCGGACACCATAGACCCACTCCAATTCGCATACCGCCCCAACAGATCCACAGAAGACACATTCTCAATCGCACTCCACACCGCCCTTTCTTACCTGGACAAAGGGAACACCTATGTGAGAATGCTATTCATCAACTACAGCTCAGCGTTCAACACCATAGTGCCCACGAAGCTCATCACTAAGCTAAGGATTCTGGGACTAAACACCTCCCTCTGCAACTGGATCCTGGACTTCCTGACCAGGTGGTAAGAGTCGGCAACAATACATCTGCCACGCTGATCCTGAACACTGGGGCCCCTCGGGTGTGTGCTTAGTCCCTTCCTGTACTCCCTGTTCACCCACGACTGCGTGGCCAAACACGACTCCAACACCATCATTAAGTTTGCTCACGACACAGTGATAGGCCTGATCACCGACAACAATGAGACGGCCTATAGGGAGGAGGTCAGAGAACTGGCAGTGTGGTACCAGGACAACAACCTCTCCCTCAATGTGAGCAAGACAAAGGAGCTGATTGTGGACTACAGGAAATTAACATCAACGGGGTTGTAGTGGAATGGGTTGGGAGTTTCAAGTTCCTTGGTGTCCACATCACCAACGAACTATCATGGTCCAAACGTACCAAGGCAGTTGTGAAGAGGGCACAACAAAACCTATTCCACCTCAGGAGACTGAAAAGATTTGACATGGGCCCCCAGATCCTCAAAAGGTTCTACAGCTGCATCACCGCCTCGTATGGCAACTGCTCGGCATCTGACCGTAAGGCGCTACAGAGGGTAGTGCGGACGGCACAGTACATCACTGGGGCCAAGCTTCCTGCTATCCAGGAGGCGTTGTCAGAGGAAAGCCCATAAAATTGTCAGAGGCTCCAGTCACCCAAGTTATAGACTGTTTTCTCTGCTACAGCATGGCAAGTGGTACCGGAGCGCCAAGTCTAGGACCAAAATGCTCCTCAACAGCTTCTACCCCCAAGCCATATAATACATAAAAATCGCCACCAGGCAATTGACCCCCCCCCCCCCGGCTACCTTTCCTCCTCTTGTACACTGCTGCTACTCGCTGTTAGTTTGTTACCTATGCATAGTCACTTCGCCCCCACCTACATGTACAGATTACCTCAGCTAGCCTGTACCCCTGCACTCTGACTCAGTACCGGTGCCCCCTGTATATCGCCTCGTTATTCTTATTGTGTTACTTTTTATTATTACTTCTAATTTTTGCCTACTTTGTAAATATTTTCTTCTTCTTGAACTGCTCTGTTGGTTAAGGGTTTGTAAGTAAGCATTTCACGGTAAAGTCTACACTTGTTGTATTCGGCGCATGTGGCAAATAAAGTTTGATTTTGATGAGTAAGGAGGCTGTGGCTGTTGTAGCTTGGCAGTTTTGGAGTCTTGGGACCAAGCTCCCCCACCCTTGCCACACACACCCCACCTAGTCTACTCCATGATTAAAGCATACTGTGTCTCTGTGATGGCTGTGTCTCTCTGACCCTGAGTCACCTCTCAATCAGCCTCCCATTCCTCTGCTCTGCTCCATGTCCACACTCTCCACAACCACATCATGCTCTGTCTCTGTCTCTCTCTATCTCTCTCTCCTGCTCAAATAAAATAAAATAATTTGTCACATGCACCAAATACAACAGGTGTAGAGACCTTCCCGTGAAATGCTTACTTACAAAAACCCTTAGCCAACGATGCAGTTTAAAAAATAATAAAATGTTTAAAAAAACACTATAAAATAACAATAACAAGGCTATATACAGGGGGTACCGGTACTGAGTCGATGTGCGGGTGTACAGGTTAGTTGAGTTAATTGAGGTAATTTGAACATGTAGGTAAAGTGACTATGCATAGATAATAAACAGTGAGTAGCAACAGTGTAAAAACAAAGGGGGGGTTCAATGCAAATAGTCTGCTGCTGATTATGAGTCTGCACACACACAGTGGCCATCACCCAAACTCTGCTTCCTCATGCCACTCTCCTCTCAAATCTGGCAATCGTTTTTTTAGAAGTGGCGTAAAGCCATGGCTTTTTGGCCTTGCCACCTGCCTGGTGTTTGAACGGACTTATTTCTTACTACCTAAGGTGAGTTGAAAGTCAAGTTTAGATGGGTGAACATACCATTATGAGCCTCGTTATGTTGTTGGTGTGTATATGGGGCTTGACGGAGCTGCTGGCAAACCCCCGGCTGACTAATATGGCTAACACACTGGACACAGACTAGGGTTAATGAGTTACAGTCCAGTACTATGATGGTAGGTGTTTGTGGGACATTGCTGTTGAGTAGCATGAGTATTTAAATCAATCTGGAGAGAGGCTGTGTGTCTGTGAGCAGCATGGTCCCCCTTGGTCTCCAGTCTGCTGAGTGGAGTGGATGCAGTCATGAACCCTTGTTTTCCTCTCTGTGTGAGACTACCTCAGGGCACTACTGATTACCTCACATGCCCTTCAACTCAGAATCAGAGAAGGTTTGATTGAAACCAAGTTTGTGTTTTCATCTCCAAAAGCAATTTTTCGAGCAGTGCATAGGGCAGTACCATTAGGCTTCACACAGTTTGTTTGTTTCAGAATAGCCATTGTATAGGTACTTAGTAAAGCTGGGTGATATGGACAAAAATCCATATTGTGATAAATTGCCTGAATTGATGCGATAAGTTCATAGCATTAATGTGCGCCACCGTTTTCTAACATGATCCTTTAAACTACTACTAGTAGTTTGATGATTGTAGCCATCAATTGTCCAATAAACAGTCACCCATATTCGCAAACTTATTGCATTTCAAAATTCACATTTTTCTATATATGCTACTTATCGTAATGTGTCTCATGTGTCTCTGCTGTCTCTAACTAAAACCAGACTCTTTGAGGACTGTCCTTCCAAAGGTTCCTTAGGTTGTCCTTCCTCCTGCTGTAAACTAACGACTTCTTTGCTCTGCTCTAAATTGACTACCTCTTAGCTTTAAAGTAAATACTTTGTTAGTTACTCTAAAGAAATTACTTCCTTGGGTTACTTCTGTTAAGACTTCCTTAGCTACTCTTAAATACATATTTATGTTACTGCTGTAAAGTAAAGACTTCCAGAGGTCCCACTGCTGTACAGTAACAAGGGTTTCCCTGTCTGGCTTGACTTAAACACCGTTTTTCTTTTCAGACACCCCCTCCAGTCCTGCTCCTCCACAGTCTGACAGACAATGAGGGAGACTGGAGCATCCTTCCTCTGCTGCCTTAGTAAGTGCTTGGGCCTGTCAGCTTTCAAAAGAGCAGCAACATCCACAAAGACTTCCATCTTGTAATTCCATAAAGTACAGTTAGGGACATAACAATTCACCGGTAAGCATTGGTCCCCGGTTCAAATGTTTAAGATATGAGTGCATGAACTGCGGGATCCCAAACCGATCCAAATGTAGCATCTATCAGTCAGAAAATATATTCAAACTTTACGAATCGGCTGCTCTTTTTTTTTGGTTGGCTCAAATTACTTTATTTTTACCTTCTGAAAATACCGCTCATATTTTGTGACAACTGTGTCCTCTCCTTCAGTGTCAAACTAAGAATGTAATTATGTTGACAGTCATTGATCTGCAAGTCACTTTGCATGCCGAATAACCCCAGGCAATATCAGTAGCCTATTTAAATTGCACGTTGTGTGCAGCTTCGCGCGCTGACCATCGAGAGGTACGCCTATTCCTGATCTACTCGTCTCTTTCAGCATTCAAATGTTTGTCAAATGGCTTCTGCAATATGAAGTTTTGTTAGCAAATTACATTGGTTGTCATTTAACTATGACATTTTTATCAAATCCGTTGTTGAAAAGCGTATGGCTGTCTCCATCTGATAGGGTCAGGTAAAAAAAGAGGGGGAAATAATTGCTAACTTTACTAACCATTTTTTCGCAAATAACCTTGTAGCAATATTTGAGGTTCTATGAAAGTTTTGTTTACTTTGTGCAGCATGATATACTACAAGGTCTAAACACAATAGTTAATTAGTTTGAATGACTGTTTCTCCTATTGTATAACAGGATTACCTACCATATGATAGTTACCTATAGCTGTCACCTTATGCCCTGTTCGACCTTTTGCTAGCCTGGGTGCCAGTCTGTTTTGGCTCTCTTTCTAACTCCTTATTGAATTTTCATGCCAAACAATGACAACAATGATGGAGTAGGCAAGAGCACAAACAGATCTAGGACGAGGCTGGCCTTTTGCTACAAGATCAAAACAAATAGGTCATATCATGAATGTATCCACTGGTTCAATAAGCTGTGTAAAGGTCTGGCGACCCTGACGATGTTTCTGCCTCCTTAGCCTCTCCTCGTTGTTTGGGAAGAACTCATCCTGGTTGGTGTTTCTGGAAGAGGAAACTAACGTCAAGGTGACCAAGCTGCTCCAGGCCCTCAGGAAGTTTGACAGGAGAAAAGTAAGTGACCCACAGATTTAGGATTGTAATAATTATATTTCTACTTAATGACCACTCTGTGTGGTCTGTGTGGTCTGTCTGTCTGTCTGTCTGTCTCTCTCTCTCTCACTCTTTAGATGTGAAACCTAAACTCCAGTACACTGGCATTCTTGTATGTGCCACAGAGTGTCTAATGGATCTCATACTAACATTTTGGCCCAAATTACCTTTACTTGGTACCTTAATCACAGTACATCACTTCTCCTTGGCCAATGACTGAGCACTAGCCGTCTGTCTCAGCTGCTGTAATAGAGTCAGTGGGCTGGACCTAGTCTCGGAAACTCAGACCCTAGCCAACAGCAGTGACTAGAGTCTGGGATTAACAATGGACTCTTTTACAAACACAGTATGAGCAGCTTTAGCCACCCGGCTCACCGGAGGCCCATTGATAATAATGATGTTATGATTGTTTTTTAGCTGCAGCACAGATGCAGGGAGGGTTTTGTTTTGTGTCTTATTAAGGTGATATTAACAATTTTACTCCGCGCTCGTCTCCAGAGCTGCTCTCTCCCGGAGGTTCAGGATCCAGGTGTTGCCGGTTGATTAGCGACTTGTTTTAAACCAGAAACAGAAGGCCAATAGAACAGGTTTTGTCCTCCACAGTGTTATTGAGTTAATATCAATTTTTGTTTTTAATAAGTGGATTGTGAGGATAAAACCAGATAATGACAGTTGATAGTGTTGCCTCATTTTTTTCAAAGTAACATCCTATTGACTGCAGCAAAGTGAATGCTTAAACTTTCTGGAGTTTGTTACCATCAATAATTTGTGTAGGTTTTATAAGAGTTTCAAATTACTCTCCTACTGTCAAACATAAAATGTGTAATCTTGGGAATTCACAAATTATGTTTTTGTTGCTAAGATTTATGGGTGAATGATTTGTGTTTTGATAAGCCTCGACAGTTGAAACAGGCTTTAAACCAAAGCATGGGAAAGAGACAAAAATCATCCAACGGCCATCCTGATTAGTACATCCCGACACCGTCCAATGAACACCATCAAACTAATTCCACCTCCCGGTGGTACACCAGACCTAAACAGAGAACCGAGGTCCAAGTTATTCTCACTCTGAAAAACGATGCATAATAATTAAGTGAACCTTCCATCTGCTAGCCGGGACAGCCTGGAACCTGAAATGCTTACTGACAAGCCCTTAACCAACAATGCAGTTTTAAGAAAAAATGTACTAAATAAACTAAAGTAAAAAAAAAAAGACAAATTAACACAATCAAATTAAAATAATGAGGCTATATACAGGCTATATACAGAGGGTGTCATTGTGCGGGGTACACACAGTGCTGAGCTCCGAGCACTGTATCAGGGATGAGGAGAGGATGTAGGTGGTCTTATGACTCACTTTGTATACACACTGTATGTGTGACTTCAATTTTGGGTGAATTCGATTCAGTATTAACGCAGGGACCATTTTTACCATGCTCAAATAAAGTCTGAAAATAGTTTTGGGTACTTTAAAAACAACTACTACTAATATAACTGGTAGACTCCCCTCAGAGATACTGTATGCTTCCGTTTATCAGATTAAAAGAAGTGTATGCATGGAAGCAGTAGTTTTTTTTAACAAAGACGTACGTACATTTGCCTATCATGTCGAATTGGGAATAAAGCTTGCTCTTTTTATTACATTTATTTCTGCAACGTTTATAATTCTTAATCTCAATGAATACAGCCCAGATGTGTGGCGCGTTAGCAGCTATGTCATCATGATGCTGATGATGTCACATCCATCCCTCAGGAGTGGTTCCTGGGTAAACCTCTCCATGACGAGGAGTCGACCATCATCCACCACTACGCCTTTGCAGAGAACCCCTCCATCTTTAAATACCCAGACTTCTCTGCTGCCTGGGCCCTTAGCATCCCCCTGCTTGACAGGTCAGGTCCTAATCTATATCTAACTTCCTTTAACTTTTGTTGTCTCCATCTACCTTTCTTTATAGTTGCATTCTGTGATTTGTACATACATTTTTCGACTTCTAAATTAACTATAGCTATTTCTTCTTGGAAACTATAACTTATGAATGCCTCATTCAACTGTCTTATCCAATCAGAACCCAAAATATAAGCTTGTTTTACTCCATTGTTTGTAAACAATGTCAATTGAAAACAAACACGTCATAGCTTTAAAACATAGTTAGAACTATACGTGAGAGAGTGATTACATTTCTGCAGGCACATCGCTCAGCTGTTTACCAAAAAGTGGCGGTGGCCATTTTGTTGTTGTTTGAATTACAGATGGCAGCGTTGAACCCTAGTCTCCATCTACCCTCCTTTAAACACTAGTCTCCATCTACCCTCCTTTAAACACTAGTCTCTCTCTACCATCCTTTAACCCTACCTTGGAATTTATTTCCTTGTCAATGCGTTTGAGCCAATCAGTTGTGTTGTGACAAGATAGTGCTATCTTCTGTATACCCCCCTATCTGGTAAAAAACCAAGTCTATATTATGCCAAGAACAGCTCAAATAAGCAAAGAGAAATGACAGTCCATCATTACTTTAAGACATGAAGGTCAGTCAATCTGGAAAATGTAAAGAACTTTTAAAGTTTCTTCAAGTGCAAAAACCATCAAGGGCTATGATGAAACTGGCTCTCATGAGGGCCGCCACAGGAATGGGAGACCCAGAGTTACCTCTGCTGCAGAGGATAAGTTCATTAGAGTTAACTGCACCTCAGAAATTGCAGCCCAAATAAATGCTTCACAGAGTTCAAGTAACAGACACATCTCAACATCACCTGTTCAGAGGAGACTGTGTGAATCAGGCCTTCATGGTCGAATTGCTGCAAAGAAACCACTACTAAAGGACACCATAAGAAGAAGAGACTTGCTTGAGCCAAGAAACACCAGCAATGGACATTAGACCGGTGGAAATTGGTCCTTTTGTCCAAATTGGAGATTTTTTGTTCCAAACGCAGTGTCTTTGTGAGACGCGGTTTGGCTGAACGGATGATCTCTGCATGTGTGGTTCCCACCGTGAAGCATGGAGGAGGAGGTGTTATGGTGTGGTGGTGCTTTACTGGTGACACTGTCAGTGATTTATTTAGAATTCAAGGCACACTTAACCAGCATGACTAACACAGCATTCTGCAGTGATACCCCATCCCGTCTGGTTTGGGCTTAGTGAAACTATCATTTGTTTTTCAACAGGACAATGACTTAACACACCTCCATGCTGAGTAATTGCTATTTTATCAAGAAGGAGAGTGATTGAGTGCTACATCAGATGACCTGGCTTCCACAACCAAATTGAGATGTTTTGGTATGAGTTGGGCTGCAGAGTGAAGGAAAATCAGTCAATAAATGCTCAGCGTATGTGGGAACTCCTTTAAGACTGTTGGAAAAGCATTCCAGGTGAAGCTGGTTGAGAGAATGCCAAGAGTGTGCAACGCTGTCATCAAGGCAAAGGGTGGCTATTTGCAGAATCTCAAATATAAAATATATTTTGATTTGTTTAACACTTTTTTGGTTATTACATGATTCCACATGTGTTATTTCATAGGTTTGATGTCTTCACTATTATTGTACAATGTAGAAAATAGTAAAAATAAAGAAAAACCCTTCAAATAGTAGGTGTTGTAATATATTTTTTTACGTGAATCACATTTTTATTTGGCGTACCCCCGACGGCATTGCGCGTACCCCTGGGGGGTATAGTTTAGGAATACCTGACCTATAGTATTCACTGCTAACATAGATCATGTTTCTTCCCTAGTGGTCTTTAGAAACCTGAATAGCAACCACATATCAGCAATTATGTTCTCTGCTGGACAATATAACGTTTTTTTCATTATATCATCAATCATTGTTACATTCCTAGTGGTCTAGGGAAAATAATCATATTTTATTCAATTCTAAATGCACATTCTAATAGACAGTGATTTGATGTTCCAGGCTCGCAAACAAAGTGAGAGATGATCCACTCAAGTCTGACTTCACTATCGATCTGAAGCATGAGGTAAGATTTATATACGACCGCATTATTGTTAAGAGTTCAAATAAAATGTTATTGGTCACGTACCCATATTTAGCAGATGTTATTGCGGGTGTAGCGAAATGCTTGGTTCTACTGAAAATGCTTTTAATTAAAGAGTAATTTAAATGATTAGTTTAATATTTTGGCTACAGTTTATGATGGCATGGAGTAAAGCAGATGTTGTTATCGGATCATAATGTGTGTCACTAACCACGTTTCTATCCACAGTTTTATATGCACTTAAAGTCGTACCGTATAAAACTAATCATGACAGATCTGATGGAAACAGGACGTTTCGGTACAATTTGATAAATGCAGACAAATAATTTTTTCATTCAACATGGTAGGATCTTTTTGTGTCTAAGATTAATTATGTGTGCAATGGTGGTGGAAACGCCTTTATG